>NC_135508.1:26188669-26409130 GCF_051989575.1 Stigmatopora nigra | reverse complement strand
GAGGGATGGAGGGAGGGATAGAGGGAGGGAGGGATGGAAGGAGAGAGGGAGGGAGGGAGAGAGGGAGAGAGGGAGAGAGGGGAGAGAGGGGAGAGGGAGAGGGAGAGAGAGAGGGAGAGAGGGAGAGAGAGAGGGAGAGAGGGAGAGAGAGAGGGAGAGAGGGAGAGAGGGAGAGAGAAAGGGAGAGAGAAAGGGAGAGAGATAGAGAGAGAGGGAGATAGAGAGAGAGGGAGATAGAGAGAGAAGGAGAGAGAGAGGAGAGAGGAGAGAGAGAGAGAGAGAGAGAGAGAGAGAGAAGAGAGAGAGAGAGAGAGAGAGAGAGAGAGAGAGAGAGAGAGAGAGAGAGAGAGAGGGATAGAGAGAGAGAAGGATAGAGAGAGACAGGGATAGAGAGAGACAGGGATAGAGAGAGAGAGGGAGAGAGGGAGAGAGAGAGGAGAGAGGGAGGGAGAGAGGGAGAGAGATAGAGAGAGGGAGAGAGATAGAGAGAGGGAGAGAGAGAGAGGGATAGAGAGAGAGAGAGAGAGAGAGAGAGAGAGAGAGAGAGAGAGAGAGAGAGAGAGAGAGAGAGAGAGAGAGAGAGAGAGAGAGAGAGAGAGAGGGGGATAGAGAGAGAGGGTCAGAGAGAGAGGGAGGGATAGAGAGAGAGAGGGATAGAGAGAGAGAGGAGATAGAGAGAGAGAGGGATAGAGAGAGAGGATAGAGAGAGAGGGATAGAGAGAGAGGGATAGAGAGAGAGAGGGATAGAGAGAGAGGGATAGAGAGAGAGAGGGATAGAGAGAGAGAGGGATAGAGAGAGAGGGATAGAGAGAGAGGGATAGAGAGAGAGAGGGATAGAGAGAGAGGGATAGAGAGAGAGAGGGATAGAGAGAGAGAGGGATAGAGAGAGAGGGATAGAGAGAGAGGGATAGAGAGAGAGGGATAGAGAGAGAGAGGGATAGTGTCAGGAGTGGCTGGATTGCCTCTCCTGGGATGACGTCACGATAATTATCAGCTGTGGCTAATTACGTGATTAGATTATTTTTGGTATTTAAGCATTATGGTTTTCTGTGGACGCTGTCGGATCGTCTGGTTTCGTTTCCTGTTTTTCCTCGTAGTCATTGCCGTTTCCATTGACGCCACGCCGCATGTTCTTTTCGTTTGTAATGAGTGGTCAAGCCAAGTTGTTTATGTTATGTTACCCCGTTTATTAAATCAACCTACAAGAGCTACAGATCTGCCTCACCTTTCCATTTACTTCGGCGACTCTGCATCTGGGTTCAACTTCCCCTTCCGATCGCGTCGCACTACGCGGCGCGATCAAAACAGCACGATCCGACCATCATGGACCCAGCGGAGCGCCACCCACGCTCGCGCCGACGCGCTCGGCGACGCCGACCATCCACCTCGAAGACACCGACTGCTTGGAGTGTATAAGAAACCCCTCAGAATCATTTAGGAGTTTTGCAATGAACACACCGTGGTGCGGGGCTCTCAGGCACATCATCGCTGGAGATGAGTCCCAGCTGGTAGGAGAGTTAGATCCGCAGCGTACTCATACGCCCCACCACTGCTATGCACGTCGCCCTGGGAAGCCTTTACCGTTTAATCATGATGCCCAGGTGCGTTCAACCACCAGAGACCGCCCAAGTTATCTTATGCCTATGACCAGAGGAATTGATTCACCATGGAGGGAGCCTGAAGATTCTGGTGAGGAGGACATCGTTGAGGAAATTGATTTTTTCGCTGGCGTTTTCGGGAATCCGATGATGAATTCTTCGACCAATTCGGACCCCGAGACCTTCCACTGGAGGAGGATTATCCCTATTTTTCCCCCGATAATTCCTACTCCAAATACCCCGACCAGCAATTACAGAGTGGGCTAACCACCTATTATGGGGCACGACGTGATGGCGGGGGTGCTGTGCAATCCTCCCAGAGGAGGCGCCGAGCGCCACGCCGTAGAGCGAAGCGAAAGCAATGCCTGGACACACTAACCACTGTCCAAGTTACGCGCCCGACCACGTCCGTCCAAGCTCCTTTTCCGACCACGTCCGTCCAAGCTCCTTTTCCGACCACGTCCGTCCAAGCTCCTTTTCCGACCACGTCCGTCCAAGCTCCTTTTCCGACCACGTCCGTCCAAGCTCCTTTTCCGACCACGTCCCTCCAAGCTCCTTTTCCGACCACGTCCCTCCAAGCTCCTTTTCCGACCACGTCCCTCCAAGCTCCTTTTCCGACCACGTCCCTCCAAGCTCCTTTCCCGACCACGTCTTTCCAAGCTCCATTTCCGACCACGTCCCTCCAAGCTCCTTTTCCGACCACGTCCCTCCAAGCTCCTTTTCCGACCACGTCCGTCCAAGCTCCATTTCCGACCACGTCCGTCCAAGCTCCATTTCCGACCACGTCCGTCCAAGCTCCTTTTCCGACCACCACCACGCCTTTCCAAGTGCCCGAAGTTACTCGGCCGACCACGCCTTTCCAAGTGCCCGAAGTTACTCGGCCGACCACGCCTTTCCAAGTGCCCGAAGTTACTCGGCCGACCACGCTGTACCAGCAGCTCCTAAGGACTATGCAGCCCTCCCCGTTCCAAGTGGCCGAAGTCACTCGGCCGACCACGCCTTTCCAAGTGGCCGAAGTCACTCGGCCGACCATGCCTTTCCAAGTGGCCGAAGTCTCTCGGCCGACCACGCCTGTCCAAGTGGCCGAAGTTACTCGGCCGACCACGCCTGTCCTAGTGGCCGAAGTTACTCGGCCGACCACGCCTGTCCAAGTGGCCGAAGTTACTCGGCCCACCACGCCGTTTCAAGTGCCCCAAGCTCCTGTGCCAAGGCCACGCAAATTACTCCCGTTGCCTTTGGGGTCGCACCCGTACCGAAGCCACGGATCAGGTTTCTGGTGATGGACGGCCATTCAAGCACCGCTCTCCCAAGCACCGCTCTCCCAAGCGCCTGCCCGTCCAGCGCCTGCCCGTCCAGCGCCTGCCCGCCCAGAAGTGGCGACGATGCTCCGGCGCTCGAGGAAGACGGGGCCGGCGACGTCGAGAGTGGTATTTCGCCGGAGTCCCTGGAAGAAGGGACTGGCGACGTCGAGAGAGGCAATTCGCCGGAGTCCCTGGAAGAAGGGGCTGGCGACGTCGAGAGTGCCAATTCGCCGGTGCCCCTGGAGGAAGAAGCCGGTGACGTCGAGAGTGGCAATTCGCCGGAGTCCCTGGATGAAGGGGCTGGCGACGTTGAGAGTGCCAATTTGCCGTGGCCCCTGGAGGATGAAGCCGTTGACGTCAAGAGTGGTAATTCGCTGGTGCCCCTAGAGGAGGAAGACGGTGACGTCGAGAGTGGCAATGCGCCGGAGTCCCTGGAAGAAGGGGCTGGCGACGTCGAGAGTGCCAATTTGCCGTTGCCCCTAGAGGATGGGGCCGGTGACGTCAAGAGTGGTAATTCGCTTGAGTCCCTGGAAGAAGGGGCTGGCGACGTCAAGAGTGGAAATTCGCCGGAGTCCCTGGAAGAAGGGGCTGGCGACGTCAAGAGTGGTAATTCGCCGGAGTCCCTGGAAGAAGGGGCTGGCGACGTCAAGAGTGGTAATTCGCCGGAGTCCCTGGATGAAGGGGCTGGCGACGTCAAGAGTGGTAATTCGCCGGAGTCCCTGGATGAAGAAGCCGGCGACGTCGAGAGTGGTAATTCGCCGGAGTCCCTGGATGAAGAAGCCGGCGACGTCGAGAGTGGCAATTCGCCGGTGCCCCTGGAGGACAGGGCCGGCGACGTCCAGAGAAGCAATGCTCCGGTTTCCCGGGAGGAGAGAGTTGTCCACCCCCCGAGCATACAGGGTAAGGTGCCCGACCGTACTAAACTTCTAATATCTCCTGAAGGCAGGCAGTTTGGCCAAGACTTAAAGGACCAGCTGGGATGCCTACCGGACCGACCACTGCCTCGTCTCGTTTCTGGCTGGCACGGATGCCCGCCAGACCTGCCCTTGCCTCGTCTCGTTTCTGGCCGGCGCGGACGCCCGCCGGACCGACCACTGCCTCGTCTCGTTTCTGGCCGGCGCGGACGCCCGCCGGACCGACCACTGCCTCGTCTCGTTTCTGGCCGGCGCGGACGCCCGCCGGACCGACCACTGCCTCGTCTGGTTTCTGGCCGGCGCGGACGCCTGCCGGACCGACCACTGCCTCGTCTCGTTTCTGGCCGGCGCGGACGCCCGCCGGATCGACCACAGCCTCGTCTCGTTTCTGGCCGGCGCGGACGCCCGCCGGATCGACCACAGCCTCGTCTCGTTTCTGGCCGGCGCGGACGCCCGCCGGATCGACCTCAGCCTCGTCTCGTTTCTGGCCGTCGCGGACGCCCGCCAGACCTGCCACTGACTCGTCTCGTTTCTGGCCGGCGCGGACGCCCACCGGATCGACCACAGCCTCGTCTTGTTTCTGGCCGACACGGACGCCCGCCAGACTTGCCTCTGCCCCGTCTTGTTTCTGACCGGCACGGACGCCCGCCAGACCTGCCACTGACTCGTCTCGTTTCTGGCCGGCACGGACGCCCGCCGGACCGACTACTGCCTCGTCTTGTTTCAGGCTGGCGCGGACGCCCGCCGGAGCGACCTCTCCGTCTGTTCTTGGGTTGGTGTGGAAGACCTCCGGACAATTCTAAATCTCCCACCCACCCTCCCTGCTTGTTCCCGTTTTTCATGTTGTAATTGACCTTGGGACGTCTAGAATCCGTCCCTTAGAGGGGATGTACTGTCAGGAGTGGCTGGATTGCCTCTCCTGGCATGACGTCACGATAATTATCAGCTGTGGCTAATTACGTGATTAGATTATTTTTGGTATTTAAGCATTATGGTTTTCTGTGGACGCTGTCGGATCGTCTGGTTTCGTTTCCTGTTTTTCCTCGTAGTCATTGCCGTTTCCATTGACGCCACGCCGCATGTTCTTTTCGTTTGTAATGAGTGGTCAAGCCAAGTTGTTTATGAAATGTTACCCCGTTTATTAAATCAACCTATAAGAGCTACAGATCTGCCTCACCTTTCCATTTACTTCGGCGACTCTGCATCTGGGTTCAACTTCCCCTCCGATCGCGTCGCACTACGCGGCGCGATCATAACAGATAGAGAGAGAGAGAGGGATAGAGAGAGAGAGAGGGATAGAGAGAGAGAGGGATAGAGAGAGAGGGATAAAGAGATGGGGATTCAAATCCTGCACTGCCATTGTATACACTCATTTTTACACTTGCTACAAACGAATATCAGCTCCAAATATCGGTTATCAGGCTCCTCTAACTAAAAATATTGCATTTACTCACATAAGCCATCACCTATTATACAAAATACGGTTTATTTTTCCTTGAATTTTATTCATACACGACAAAATGAATTTTGCCTTGTGTTTTATCTGTTTATCTCTTCTTATTTTGACATAAATGACAGCATCGGCCGCATTGTCTTGCGTCATGACGTCACGTCTCCATTGCGTCATGACATAGCGCCGCCATTTTGTCGTGACATCATCGTGTCATCGTGCCGTCAACTTGCAGTTTCGTGCATGTCGTACTTTTATGCGCATATACGCCGTATATTTTTTGTCTGACAAAATCGGCTTTTATGCAAATAAAAGCCCATATCGGTCGATCTCTAACCCATTTTGCTGAAAGACACCCTTTAAAAAACCCTGGCACTGTTTAATTTTTCTACTTTATGGACACAGTGTTTAGTTTGACAGAAAAAAAACATGCTAAAGGGTATTGTGTGTTTTATGTTGAGACTAAATCTGATTAGGCTAATCAGAGGCCAAACCTGCTCAATTTTAAGCCAAAATACTCCCAAATACGACATTGGCAATCATATTTGTCCCTTTCTTCCTCATTTTCATTTTCTGCATTTAATTAATTTCTGTCCACCACTTCAAAACCTAAATCTCGTAAGTCTAACTTTCATAAGAAAAAGAGGGCTTTCAAGTTACATACTCACCATAAGCAGTCATGGTACCCACATAAGGCCCATCCATAACACTTTGATTCTCCTCTGCTAAGGCCTTGATGTAGTGTTTGCTCAGGTCCAGGATCTGTTGCCGGAGCACAGCGCTGTTCTCGTGGCTGGCTCGCTGCTGGATGGTGAAGTGTAGGAGCATCATTCCCCAGATAAACCCAAAGCTAACCAGGAGTAAACCTAGTTTTTGGGACGATAGCTTCCATAAGAATGGTGTAGCCATGCTTAATGAATGATATATAATTTAACTATTGGAAAGCTGCAACAGTCCAAGTGCTCATGGCATGATTAGTTGTATTGGGGCTGCGTTGTTCACTAGGAAAAGGTCCGCAAATTTGTAATGTCTTTCTGTAGCCCATGTTAATAACAAAATGGCATCTCATGCTCCAACATTTATTCTGCAGAAGAAAAAGAAAGGGAAAATGGCAAATAAGCAAGGACAGTTGGTTGGTTTCTGATACAAAGAAATGTAATTTTAAAAAGTCCGGAAGAAAGCATTAACAATTTACTGTATTGACCCAAATATAAGACGGTATTTTTGCACGACTCAAAATGTCAGATGTCTTTATTTGGTGTTAGACATTATATCCATAACGCTAAATGGTGCCAGATATCTTTAAAGCGAATGCTGAACACGAATGGGCAATGCGGTTATTGCAATTTTGTTGTTTTATCACAGTAGATTGGTTAATTAACCCGTCAAAAACCATCACCCGTTCATTTAGAAAGGTGATTGCATTTTAGTTTACATGTTTAAACGTTCTAATATTAAGATGTGATAGATTGTTTTGTGATGATTTGAATGAGCAAAAATAACATTGTTTTTCACTCGAATATAATGTTATGCACATTTGTTTGAGATGTACTATATTTCCAAACCTAAAGGGCGCACTTAAGTCTACATTTTTCTATAAAATGGTTGATGCGGCCAATCGGTCGGTGCACCTTGTGTATGCAGTAAATTCCAAATTTTGTATGACTCTGACTGCTTTACTGACTGGTTTCATTTCTTGCTGACACGCTACTTTCTGCAGTCAACATAGCGGACGTTCACCCTCAAGATAGCCCGCCTGCAAATTACATGCATTACGGTAAATCCATTCAAAACATCTTAGACGAGCAGCGAGGCAGTTGACTTCTGTGTGCTCATGGGGCTTTTAACCCAAAGAAGCACTCTCAATAGTCAAAGAAACAACACCGTATTGTCGAGCTGGGCGACATGAAAAAAATTGTTATCACGATAAAAAAATGGTTAATATCGATAATTATCACCATAACTATCACATTTGTTTCAAATTTGTAACTTCAGACTTCTGTGAATAAGTACATACATTTCTTCCCTCATTTAAAAAAATGTTTGTTGTTCTGTTGTGCAATAAAGATATATATATATATATATATATATATATATATATATATATATATATATATATATATATATATATATATATATATATGTATATCTTTATTGCACAACAGAACAACAAACATATTTTTTTAAATGAGGGAAGAAATGTATATACTTATTCACAGAAGTCTGAAGTTACAAATTTGAAACAAATGTGATAGTTATGGTGATAATTATCGATATTAACCATTTTTTTATTGTGATAACAATTTTTTTCATATATATATATATATATATATATATATATATATATATATATATATATATATATATATATATATATATATATATATATATATATATATATATATATATATATATATATATATATATATATATATATATATATATATATATATATATATATATATATATATATATATATATATATATATATATAAATATATATATATATATATAAATATATATATATATATATATATATATATATATATATATATATATATATATATATATATATATATATATATATATATATATATATATATATATATATATATATATATATATATATATATATATATATATATATATGTGTATATGTATAGGCCTAGTCATAGGCATATATATATGTATGTATATATTCAGTTGTATATATATATATATATATATATATATATATGAAAAAAATTGTTATCACAATAAAAAAATGGTTAATATCGATAATTATCACCATAACTATCACATTTGTTTCAAATTTGTAACTTCAGACTTCTGTGAATAAGTATATACATTTCTTCCCTCATTTAAAAAATATATATATATATATATATATATATATATATATATATATATATATATATATATATATATATATATATATATATATATATATATATATATATATATATATATATATATATATATATATATATATTTATATATACAACTGAATATATGTATGTATGTATGTATATATACATATATATATGCCTATGCCTATGACTAGGCCTATACATATATACATATACACATATACACGTATACACACGTATACACACGTATACACGCATACACATCGCACACACACCGCACACACACCGCACCGCACACCGCACCGCACCGCACACCGCACCGCACACCGCACCGCACACCGCACCGCACACCGCACACCGCAACCGCACCGCACCGCACACCGCACCGCACACCGCACCGCACACCGCACGGCACACCGCACCGCACACCGCACCGCACACCGCAACCGCACCGCACACCGCACCGCACACACACACCGCACACACACACCGCACGCACACACCGCACGCACACACCGCGCGCACACACACACACACAGCGCGCACACACACACACACACACACACACAGCGCGCGCACACACACACACACAGCGCACGCGCGCACACACACACACACAGCGCACACACACACACACACAGCGCGCGCACACACACGCACACACACAGCGCGCGCACACACACACACACACACAGCGCGCGCGCACACACACACACAGCGCACGCGCGCACACACACACAGCGCACGCACGCACGCACGCGCGCACGCACGCACGCACGCACACACGCACACACACAGCGCGCGCGCACACACACACACACAGCGCACGCGCGCACACACACACACACAGCGCACGCACGCACGCACGCACACACACACTTACATATAGTTTTTTTTAACTACTCGTTTAAAAAAAAACAATTTGCTTAGTTACTGCAACAACAAAAAAGATACGCCGCCGGTTAAAGGCAATGAAACGAGCTCCGTCTGGTCAGTGTTCGCTGCGACAGGATGCTAGTAAATTGAGAAATGCGTAGCTACACTGTGTTGCACAAGTTATACTGTATTGCTAATGTGTTACACACGTTATACTGTGTTGCTAATGCGTTACACAAGCTATACGGTGTTGCTAATGTTTTACACAAGCTATACGGTGTTGCTAATGTGTTACACACGTTATACTGTGTTGCTAATGCGTTACACAAGCTATACGGTGTTGCTAATGTTTTACACAAGATATAACACATGCTCTGTAAAAACATTGACACCCCTTTTGCGCTCTACGGTAAATGAAAGAGCCGCACTGACAGTGAAACGAGCTAGCGTTAACCTTAACTCGACGGTGGTAGCCCCCTTGCAGTTCCCTTTGCTGTTGTTAACTAATAAGGTGTGCCTGCTACAATTGTCTACTACGACCGCAGTAACTTCTGGTTTGAAACTGCATTTTAGTCAACCACCACTCAGTCCATGACGAAACAAGAACCCCCGCAAAGACAAGGTAACTAGCCCAGGCCCAGGAAAGGATCGACTACGCCGTACGTCAAATGTCGCGAACTTACCTCATTTATTTCATTTTTTCCTGATAGACAGTTGCACGGCGGAGCGATAGGAAATTCACAAAATATCCATGAAGGGGACGACGAACGGTGTATATTGGCTGGCTGTATGGTAATTCTAGATGCAGCGCATGAGCCTCTCGATTTGCTCTGCCTACTGGCAAAAATCGAGTGAGGAAACCATCTGCAAAGTAAAATCTGCAGTTGAAGCGCAAAACCACATTAAATATTGACTATAACTGTTTTCAATTCAATATTTCTGTAGTTTTTTATTTATTTTTTAAAGAATTTAGTATAAAACATTTGGATTATTTGATTAAGGTGAAAGCTGATCATGAAAATTAAACAAAAATGACAAGACGTTCACTTAGAAGACTTTCAATGAATGTTTTGTTTTCACTCCCATCTTCTGGTAGAGATGACTACTACAACGTAAACTATTGAAATATTGGACACTGGCACTCGAAATTAAAGATTTTAAATTCAACAATCACGTAGTTTACCCACAAATTAAGTCTTAGAATTTTATCAAAGAGTATTCCGAAATAAATGATCAATATTCACATTCACTATTGAATTTATCCAAAACAATACAGTGATTCTTTTACATACAGATAGATGTTAGTACATCGGCCTTACCGTTTTGGGGCTCTGGGTTAAAATCCAGGTAGGTCTGGCTGATCACTCTAAATTACCCCTATCCTGTGTGTGAGCGTTGTTCGTCTCTGTGTATTTTTGATCGGCTGGCTACCGAGATATAATCAAGGTGGAAAATATTTTGGGAAATTTGGAATTGATTTCTGAAACTGCATATCAGCCCCTTTTCAGGAATGGCAGTGACGGATTATGGCAGAAATATTTTATCCTATTAAAGTTTAATGAAATGAGCAGCAAAGTCAAAATTCGAAACTTACGGTGTGAATGAACAAATAAGATGCCCTGCGAAATGGGAGTTTGGAAGCATTGGAAAAAAGCTCAAATTTGTAGATAAACTTTCGTGGGTGGGCTACCATATTGACTCATGAGAAGTCTCATGTCGCAAAAAGGGGATTTAGGGCTGAATGCAGCACCATTAAACAACTTTTGGGTTAATTTGTTTTCTAAACATAACATTTCTTGGAAGGAATTGTTTGGTTGGTGCTCCACATAAGCTCCAGGGCAATACATGACCAAGGTATGGTCAATTCCCCACAAATATATTCATTTCAAAAACTCTGTATGTATACTATGAAACAACTTTTGGGTTACCAATTTGTTTTCTAAAAATACAATTTCTTACAAGGAAGTATTCGATTGGTGCTCCACATAATATAGGAAAAATTTGGAGCCAACGTTGGGATACTTTCACAAAAGCCCAAGAGTTTATTATAAAAATCATTGTTAATTAATATTAATATAGTAATATGCACTAATACATGAATGTAGGATTTATTTGGACGAAAAAGGGAAAACTAAAGAAATAATCCTGGACTTTCGCAAACACAGCTCAGATCTGGCCCCACTCCTCATAAATGGAATATGTGTAGACGGGGTCCAGTCCTTTAAATTCCTGGGGGTCCAATTCACATATAAGCTCTCCTGATCTACAAACACCACAGCAGTAGTGAACAAGGCCCAGAAACAATTCCTCAGGGTACTCAGGAGGAACAACTTGGACACTAAGCTTCTGGTAACCTTCTATAGAGCTATTTTCGAGAACATCCTGGTATACTGCATCACATCGTGGTACGCTGCAACAGGGCAGCAGACAATAGCAGAGAGTGACTAACACTGCCCAGAAGACCGTCGGCTGCTCTCTGCCTTTACTGGAAAACATTTCCAGCCCTTGTTACCTCAGCAGAGCCAGGAAGTTTGTCGGGGACCCATACCACCCTGGTCACAACCTGTTCCAACTGCTACCCTCTGGCAGAGGCTATAGGTCTCACAAAGTACGGACAAATAGGCTTAAGGACAGTTTTTTCCCCACATCCACCAGGACTCTAAACTTGCAGTAACACGACACACAATTCCTTCCGTGTAATAACTTCGCAGTGAGGTAACATGAAAAGACGTTGGGTGGTGATCTACCTCCTACTGGCTGACTGAAGGTAAATGAGAGACAATGAGAGGTAAATGATCTGCTCAGGGGCTGATGCAATGTGTCCATCACGACAGAATGCTGAGTCTGAAATTATCACTTATTTGGGTCTTTGCCGGGAAAATGCACCTTATAGAGAAGCATTACCAATTTCGTCATGCGCAGCCGGGTTTAATGAAAATTAGGCTTTTCTCGAGTCAATGATTATGACAGAGATCCTTAGGCAGATGATCCCAAGCATCGACAATCCATTTCAAGTAAACTTCCATTGTTGGTGCTCACATTTTGGCAAATTTGGTGTATGTAGCTCTCCTCGCCATGCAACATCCAGTTCTCGTAGAACTGTCGGACTTTGGCCATGAACGGGGTGTTCCAGTAGAACTCGGGGGCCTGTATAAATTTAGTGCAGCTGCCTGGAATCAAGGCCACATCAATATGGAGCTTCTTCAATTGCTTTTGGTGGCATTGCTAATGTATGATTCCCAGACAAGAAGTGGCTTGCAATCTGAACACCTTCTCAGGTTGAGAAAAACCTCTATTTCACTGGCATGCCGCTCCATTTATCAATCCCTTCCCATAGTGACGTTCAATTAGAGGGTGCCGTTCAATTTTTAAATTCTTTCACCAAGGTGCCGTTTTATCAGAGGTGCCGTTCAAATAGAGGTTTATATATTTTTTCTTGCGCCCACTTTCATCAGGCCTTTTCTTCTAAATACAACTGTTAGGTTTATCATTATTATAAATTAGCTTAAAATATAAACATTACATATGTGCTTGCAATGAAGAACACTGCTTATTTTGGATTAAAAAAACATTACATATATGAACGATTTGCTTATCAAGAATGTTAGGTTCATTGTTATTATAAATGTGATATTAATACAAGGCATTTTAATACATCTCTTGCAAAAGAAGTGCTCGCTCCAAAGTTAACCAAAACACCTTTGGAGGTCACTTCTCCTATACACCTGGACTTCTTTAGACTATGGTCCACAGCAAGACAACTGTAGCATGGAACTTTGAAGACGGTTAACAACAAGCTTTTGGCAACTGTGGATAATAGTTTTGAGACTCTGAATAATGTTTAGACTTCTGTTATGCATGTTGTTTAAATCTTATGAATATATTGGCAAAAGGGACACCGGGGTCTTCAGAATCATCTGACCAGAGGCGCCTGTGGATGGATTCTCATCTTGCAAGAATAAAAGGATATGGTCTCAGATGCCTCCATTATTGAAGGGTGAACTCGGGAATACTTATTGGTGAACCTATCAACAACTAGCAGGTCGAAAAAAATGTATCCCAACAATCAAGCGATCGGGGTCCTGCAGCGACATGTGGGTATTGGGCTAGACCTGCCAATTGGCTTAATAATTGTTTGTTCATGTCAAGCCATTGTGGCCTTACTGCTTTTACAATTGTTTGTTAGGACAGTGGAATGTAGGATAAGCCAGCTAGCTGGCCTTGCAATTGTTTGTTCGCACCACGAATTGTAAGATAGCTAACTAGCTAGCCTTGCAATTGTTTCCTTGTATTGTGGAATATGGCCAACTCGCTTTGAAACTGTTTGTTCGAAACGCGCAATATAAGATAGGCTGCGGCAGTTTGTATGAGCTATAAAAATATCGTGTTTGCATACAAATTAAACCTGCTAATGTCTAACCACATTATCCCAAAGTTTTGTTTACATAAGCTCTGTCCTACATCACTGTCTTAGAAATATTACCCTATAGTTCCTTTATAAAAACTGAGCTAGTGTTCATTCAGAGAGAATTGCGAGGAAGGCAGGCTGTGAGAGGTTCACAGCTGTCGGAGCATTCTTCAACCATCCTGCAGTCCGGTAATAAACCTATTTCCTATTTAAATTGATCTCACTCTTTCTTAACCTGCTCCTGAAGTTGTATTTTCAGACCTATCAGCGGGTGTGTTTATGTGTGTGTTACTATATGTTAAAGATGAAAAATTAATGACCATTTGATGATTAATTCATGTTTATTTACTTAAAAATTGTTGAAATAACAATAAGAACAAACATATATCTGCTGTAATTATCTATTTTCAAATGGTAAGGGGGCATCCTCTCTTTATGCCTTCTTTAAAAATCAGAACAAGTTAAATATGAAATTTACCAGATCGACTAAAGCAGAAGTAACTAAAACACAAAGCAAATTATCGTCATGCAAACATATTATACCCTTTGCCATTTTCTCAATTTTAACAGTTCGGAAAATTCAAAAATGCAGCAAGACCGAAAAAGCTGATCACATGGACAAAGATAAGACCTTCTGGAGGAAAGTTCTGTGGTCAGACGTAACCAAAATCGAGCTGTTTGGGCACAATTTCCAGCAATATGTTTGGAGGACATAAGGTGAGGCCTTTAACCCCAAGTACACCATGCCAACCAACAAGCACGGTGGTGGTAGTATTATTCTCTGGGGCTCTTTTGCTGCCAACGTAACTGGTGCTTTATAGAGAGTAAATGGGATAATGAAGAAGTAGGATTGCCTTCAAATTCTTCAAGATAACCTTAAGTCATCTGCCCAAAGATTGGGTCTTGGGCACAATTGGGTGTTCCAACAGCACAATGACCCCAAACACATCAAATGTGGTCATGGAATGGCTAAATCAGCCTGGAATTAAGGTTTTCGAATGGCCTTCCCAAAGTCCTGACTTAAACTGATAGGTCTAAAAATACAACTTCGGGAGCAGGTTAAGAAAGAGTGAAATCAATTTGAATAGGAAATAGGTTTATTACCGGACTGCAAAGTGGAGAGTTAGAGCTCTAACAGTGGAGCGCTGTTCAGCGCGATGTTCCTGCAACTTTCTCTAAATCAGGGGTGGCCAACCAGTCAGAGACCAAGAGCCACATTTTTTACTGTGTTACCGCAAAGAGCCACATTTTTTACTGTTACCGCAAAGAGCCACATCACACACATACCTTTGCTCAGCCAGATTTATTGTAAATGTCACACACCAGCATAGTAATGACATAAATTGACTCCTACAGTACTAACAGCACAGGCCAGTCATTATCAACAATGAACATTGTGTGCACTGTCTCACACAGACAAACTCTCAGTTCAACCAAGTCCACAAACAAAAATATAATAATTTATAATAGCGTTTTTCTTTTACTATGCATGTTACTTAGTGGGACTTCTGTCATAAAATCAGAGCCTATTTTTGCGCAACATTCGCTCCTTGTGAGCTGTCATTTATTATGAATGGCTTTTAACTAGCGCGCCCACCACGTGGGTGTACACTTCGCTCTCCTATTGGCTGCTCCCGACTGAGCACTCTCGCCTTGGTCTGCCTCGCAGGGGGTGTGGCTTTTTCAGCCGACGCTCGATCTTTGGGATACTTTTTGTGTGCGCGACGCCGTTCATTGTCGCTTCTGGTTCACGGGAGCTCTCCCACTCTGTTAAAAACGTTTACTCAAATGACCTTGCTCCTGCTGGGAAACTTTGAGTTATTTTCATCCCAAGCACATGCGCATTGGACGAAAATACCGTATCGAACTCAAGCGAAGCGCACACGCAAATAAAAATAAAACACAAATACAAACTTTGATATGGACGTAAGAGCCGCATGAAACCGGGCAAAGAGCCGCATGCGGCTCGCGAGCCGCGGGTTGGCCACCCCTGCTCTAAATGAACCGTGGGTCCGTCTTTATATAGGCAAAACAGGGTAAGTTTTCTAAGACCGCGGGGTAGGACAAAGTTTATGCAAACAAACTTTGGGCTGATACGGTTAGACATTTGCAGGGCTAAGTTGTATACAAACACGATATTTTTTATAGCTCACACAAAATGCCGTAGCCTATCTTACATCGCGTAATTCGAACAAACAATTGCAAGAATAGCTAGTTGGCCTATCTTGATTTCTACAATCTTAACAAACAATAGTAAAATCAGTTTGGCCAGTCTATCTTATATTCTACAATCTGAAAAAATAATCACAAGGCCAGACAGTTGGACTATCTTGTATTTCGCGATCTTAACAAACAATAATAAAATCAGTTTGGCCAGTCTACCTTACATACTACGATCTGAACAAACAATTAAAAGGCCTGCTATTTCGCCGATCCTACATTCCACTGGCTAAACAAACAATTGTAAAACCAGTTTGGCCACCTGGCTCGACATGAAACAACAATTATTAAGCCAGTCAGCTAAGTCTCTCCCACAAAACCCCATTGAAAACTTGTGGAAAATGCGGAAGAAACAAGTCAATGTCAGAAAGCCATCAAATTTAACTGCACTGCACCAATTCTATCAACAGAAGTGGTCAAAGATTCAACCAGAAGCTTGCCAGAAGCTTGTGGATGGCTACCAAAAGGGCCTAATTGAAGTGAAGGCAACGTGTTATGAACACATCCTTTTTTGACCCCTATTTAGGGGCCATATATTTCTATGGAACAACTCAACAACTATATACAGGAATCTCGAAACCCACCAGGGAAGGAAGTCTCGAGCACTGAACTGTGAGGCAGGTATGCTATCCACTTAATCACTGTACAACTTGGTTGCACATCAGAACATTTATTGTATTGGAGTGCCCAGCCCGACACCCAAGAATTAATCTAATCAAAAACTTGTGGCATGACGGAAAAATGCTCTTTCTGAGGCAAAAAACCAAGAACTGTACATTAATTGTGGAATACTGTTCAGAAATCTTGGCATGGTATAACTTTGAAAGATGTCACATGTTGGTTGACGCCATGCCACGAAGAAAATATTCAAATAAAATATTACTTTAATGATTCAAAGGATCGGTATTAAATCCTAGAAATGAAATCGTTGGTACTAAATATTTTCTAATTTTTTGCCAACGGAAGATTGCTCTTTGTGTTTAAAAAAAATTCCTTTCAACAAAATACCAATTTGCCCAGCCTTAAGAGACGTGTATATCACAAATGCTGGTTTCCTTGGCTTTTCTGAGAATCTATTGGGAATCTCCACTCATAACATTGGCCTCCTTCCTACCTATTATTTTGAACATTGTTGTACTGCAGCCTTTTACTCATAAATTTGGCTAATACTCAAATCTTGATAGTCCTGTTAGCAGAGCCTTGCTGTAGTTAGTATTATCATACTTGTTGGATCAACTATAAACATAAATATAGACTTTCTGTGAGAGTCCAACCATTCTTTTGCTTCTTAATCACAATCCGACCTAGAGGGACAATTGGGAATAATGTTGGGTCATGTTTTACTCCGAGATGAGACAAAATAATATTTCACAAGATACAAAGTTCTATTTTTTTCACTAAATAAGTCACAACTAATAAAAAGTCACAGGCCCAGCTAAAAAAAAACAAAACAATGCAACTTGTGGTACAGAAATTACAGTAATAAATGTGTTAGTGAGAGTCACTTATGCAAAGTTTAGACTTTCAAAGAGCCTTTCTGGGACTTCACTGAGCTTTTGGTGAACTGATGTAGCAGGACATTATCAGTTCCCATTCTCCTTTGCACGTCCTTTGTGTCCTCCTTGACTGCTCTGTTACGGTGTCACTTGGGCGTTTATTTGCATTTTCGGAGACTTCAGCATCTGCTTCCTCAGAATGTTGCAGACGTTCCTGGTTGCACTATTGGCCTGTTAGTTTAAGAACATATGTAGTCAGGTGATATTTTCAAAACATTTAAAAAATAAACATGGATGTTACGGCTGGCAGCCTGGACACACACTATGTAGGAGGTGTGTGCTTTCTTTTCTTTACAGGTACCTGCAGCTGTGGCTCCACCCCTGAGACAAAGCCCTGTCCAGGCCAACACAGCTGTAAATAATTCCCCAATCATCCCTCCTTCAATCAAGATTCACTTCCGGCCCTTATTTAAACCCTTTTCATTTGTCAGCTTGCCCTTGCCCATGATGCCTTGATGCCTTGCTGAGTTGCAGGCTTGTGAGTACGTTACTCCCTGTTATATTTTGTATGTGTTGTTAATGATTTTTGGGTTGCATGGGGGGACTTGAGATAAGTTTAGACACCCCGGGGTATACATATAGTTTGTGCATTTAGACACAGTTATTCCCCTGTCTAGATTATATTACATCAGTTTAACAGTGGCATCCTTCGGTCTTATTTCCTGTATTTTGTGGGTGTTCATTTGGACACCTGTCTGGGAGGGGTTTTTACCGTGTTTATTTGAGGGTGCCACTTTAATATCTCGTGCTTCCCCTATGTTATCCCGTAGTCTGTTTTAATGACTTTATTATAAATAAAATATAACTAAGGCTACTTGCAGTGTTTGTCCGAACTCATCTTTGACCGAACCTGTCCGCTGTGAAAGTTGCGACTCCCTGGTATATCATACCCCAGAGGGAGTCGTAACAAGTGGGGGCTCGTCCGGGATATCATTAAGATCTGTTATCACAGCAGCAGTTTGGTCAAAGGGTGGTGCGGACTGCATTTGCAGTAGGCCGGTGAAGGCTGGGCAAGCAGTGCTGAGGTAGGCACATTGAATAGCTATCATTTAGTGTAGTGTAGTGCTGTAACTAGCAGGATGGATTTTGATGCAGAGCAGTTCCTATTTCAATTTAACACTGTAGATGAGCTTGACCATTGTAAGAAGCAAGATCTGGTAGATCTCGCCGCTCATCTAGGGCAGGATGTCCATGACTACCAGGCTAGCTGATTTGAAGCAGGAAGTTATCCAGATATTAATAGCAGCGCAGTACTTAGGAGCCACAGGAGGAGCATCTGCGGGTGTTTCCTCTCAGTCTCTGGTCGATTCTGAGGAATCAGGCAGGAGGGAGAAAGATGAGGTAGGCAGGGATGTCACCTTGAATGTAGAGGCTCGAGTTAGAAATCCCAGGGCTGGTTTAAAAGGAAAACTAGATGGAGATGGCACTGTACCTGTTGGGGAAGATTCCCATGTTGCCCTAGAGAAGTTAGGTATGCAATGTGAGGCGAAGGATAGGGAGTATGCTCATCAACTAGCCCTCAAAGAAATAGAGAAGGAGATTGAAATAAAAAGGCTGGAAGTTGAACTCTCAAAGATTTCCAATAGGGTAGAGAGTAGGGGGTTTAATGTTAGTGAAAGCCTTCCGGTTGTACCGCCGTTCCGTGAGACGGACGTTGACGCGTGGTTTAGTGCGTTTGAACGGATAGCACTGTCCCATAAATGGCCAGAAGAAGGCTGGGCTCTAGTCTTACAAAGCTAACTGTCAGGGAAAGGCCTCGAAGCTTTGAGTACGCTGTCGATAGAAGACGGGCTGGTATATGATAAGGTAAAAGCAGCAGTGTTGCGCGTTTATGAACTGGTGCCTGAAGCGTACCGCCAAAGGTTCAGAAACCACAAATTAAAGCCTGGACAGGCCGTGGCTGAGTTTGGCCGTGAAAAAGAAGTATTCTTTAAACGTTGGTGTGAAGTAAGCAAAGCATCCACTTTTGAAACACTTACTAAGTTACTACTAGTTGAGGAATTGAAAAGTTGTTTGCCTGAACGAATAGTGACCCACTTAAACGAGCGCGAGTTTGAAACTATGTCACAAGCCACAGTTCTGGCAGATAACTACTTGCTGATGCATAAAAGCTCGTTTGGGTCTACTCGATCTGATAACCGGGGCTTCCCAAGCTCAAATCCGGGTAACCAGGATAAAATTCCTGGTTAGACAGTAACACCCTGGTGGCGTCAAAATTCTGTCATGGAGCGCGAGACGCGTAGATGTAGTTTTTGCCATCGACTTGGGCATCTTAGAATGATTTGTTTTTCTTGGAAAAACCATCAGGAATGGGACCAGGTGAAAGATTTGGATGTGAAAGAGAGCGGAATTGTTCAGACACTGAATTGGCCGTCTACAGTCTCTGATGTTAAATCATCATGTGACTCGAAGGACGTAGTCGATAAGGGGTACACGCCCTATTTGTATAGTGGGTGTGTCTCTATCCCCTCGGATTTACAACAAGTTCGCTCGGTCCATACATTACGAGACACCGGCCCGAACCAGTCTCTGATGTTGTCTGGTATCCTGCCTTTTTCTAGTGAGTCTGAAACCAATATGTTGGTAACGGGAGTAGGTTGCGGTTATCTATCAGCCCCGTTACATCAGGTCCACTTAAAGTGTGCAATAATCACAGGTCCATACAAAGTAGGAGTAACCTCAAGTTTGCCAGTGGCAGGGGTGGATATTATTTTGGGGAACGACATTATCAGTGGGAGAGACAGAGTAGTGCCTGTGGTGGAGGTGCTAAAGCAGCCTGTCATGTCATATCCCGATGCTTTTTCCAATAGTTTTCCGGATGTATTCCCCGTATGTGGCGTCACTCGAGCGCAGGCTCGAAAAAAACAAGTAGATTCATCAGACACCGTGTTTCCACCGGAGTTGTTTGATAGGGCTGGTAACTTCACCTCGGAGTCTGCTGCGGCTCTAGCCTCTGAGAAGAAAAAAACTTTGGCGCTAGAGCGTGTGGAGAAAGCACGTATGGAGCAAGAATGGCTTGAGAAGGAAAGAGTTTTGAAACTTAAGCGGCAAGAAAAAGAAAAGGCCATAGAGCCAGAAAAACTAGAAAGAGAAAAGGCCTTGGAAGCAGAGCGAAAAGAAAAATAACTGATTGAAAGAGAAAATATTTTGGAGCAGGAAATTTAGAAAGGGAAAAATTGGAGCAAGAGTGGCTTGAAAAGGAAAAGGCATTGGAAGAAGAAAGAAAAAAAATAGCACAAGGCAAGAAGAAAATGTCCGGCGCGGAGATCCGCCTGCAGAAAGCACCCCAAGTTCCGGTGCCGAGGCCAGGCAAAGTACTCCCGTCGCCACTGGGGCCGCCAGTCGCACCCGTGCCGAAGCCACTAACCAGGCTTCCGGTGCCGGCCAGCCTTCCAGGCACAATTCTTCCAAGCACCGTTCTGGCCAGCGCCTGCCTGCCCAGAAGCGGTAGCAATGCTCCGGCGCCCCTAGACGAGGGAGTTGGCGACCCTCCGAGCAACCAGGGTAAGGTGCCTGACCGTTCTAAAATTCTAGTGTCTCCTAAAGGAAGGGGGCTTGGCCACGACTTAAAGGACCAGCGCGGACGCCCGCGAGATCGGCCACGGCTCATCATCGGCCGGCGCGGACACCCGCCAGACCGGCTACGCCTTGTCACCGGCCGGCGCGGATGCCCGCCGGACCGACCACTTCCTTGTCTCGTCACTGGCCGCCGCAAAAGGGGCGCAGTAAAGCACGCTGGCGCAGAAGAGGACGATGGTGCAGAAGTGGAAATAAGCGTAAAAGAGGGCGCATTAAAGCACGCCCGCACAGAAGTTGGCGCAGAAATGGAAGTCGGCGCAGAAGAAGATATCCGCGCAAAAATGGAAGCCGGCGCAGAAGAAATTATGGATGACCCCCTGTCTCGGGTTTAGGAGAGCTTTAACAGGAGTGTATTGATTGATTAAGGCAGGTTGGTGGTTCGATTTCGTCAACAGGTTGACTCTTGAGGGGGAAGGTGTTACGGCTGGCAGCCTGGACACACACTATGTAGGAGGTGTGTGCTTTCTTTTCTTTACAGGTACCTGCAGCTGTGGCTCCACCCCTGTGACAAAGCCCTGCCCAGGCCAACACAGCTGTAATTAATTCCCCAATCATCCCTCCTTCAATCAAGATTCACTTCTGGCCCTTATTTAAACCCTTTTCATTTGTCAGCTTGCCCTTGATGCCTTGCTGAGTTGCAGGCTTGTGAGTACGTTACTCCCTGTTATATTTTGTATGTGTTGTTAATGATTTTTGGGTTGCATAGGGGGACTTGAGATAAGTTTAGACACCCCGGGGTATACATATAGTTTGTGCATTTAGACACAGTTATTCCCCTGTCTAGATTATATTACATCAGTTTAACAGTGGCATCCTTCGGTCTTATTTCCTGTATTTTGTGGGTGTTCATTTGGACACCTGTCTGGGAAGGGGTTTTACCGTGTTTATTTGAGGGTGCCACTTTAATATTTCGTGCTTTCCCTATGTTATCCCATAGGCTGTTTAATGACTTTATTGTAAATAAAATACAACTAAGGCTACTTGCAGTGTTTGTCCGAACTCATCTTTGACCGAACCTGTCTGCTGTGATAGTTGCGACTCCCTGGTATATCATACCCCAGGGGGAGTTGTAACAATGGACCCGAAAGGGTTTCAGCATTTCTCTTAGATTAGCTGAAAAACTCAACTACTTGTTACTGCTCAATTAAAGCTATGCAATATATAATAGACAAATATGGTTGTCAATTGCATATTTTTGTACCTGAGATCGAGTCTGATTCACCGGATTTTGAGATTTTTCCATTACCTAGTTCTGACCCAATACATTGGCAATGTATTGCGAAATTATTTTTCCATCCAAATGTAAATTATTTCCATACTTCAAAAATGATCACACTTGCATGTTGCAATCTTACCAAAGATTGCATAACATTCTCTACTTCCACTGGTTCTGGTTGTGTTGTAATGTTATGTGATATCAAAGATTTCCTTATTGTTAATATTATATATTATATTATATATATTATATATTAACAGTGTATATCATGATTATTTCTTTTCTGTGTAGCCATTTTAAACTTTGCAATAAATACAGAATCTTTTTCACACAATTCTGATTCTTTGAAAACGATGTGATCGTGCTTGGTTTTGATTGTGGACATCCGAAAAAAAAAAATTGCTTTAATGGAGCATCCTGGAGACAAGCTGATACATCTTTGGCAAGACATTGAGGCGAGGGGATGGGAATATGAAAAAAAAGTAGTCCTTTGGTAAGTAGACCGGCCACGGTATCAAATAAATGAAACGCAAAATGAAACTCAAATATCTAAAAAAGCATCTTATTTTCTTAATTGAAATCATGCAAAAACTGTCTATCACATCTTAATATCTGAACATTCAAATATTTAAAATACAGTGCAATCACATTTGTTAAAGAACAGCTTCTAATTTTTGAAATGTAAATTAAACAAATTAATCTACTCGCATGAAACAAAAAATTGCCTTTAAAAATTGCGCTCTGGGGGTGATGCAATGTATCCATCACGGCAGAGTGCCAGCAAGTCTTAAATTATCACTTATTTGGGCCTTTGCGCGGGGAACCGCACTTTGTGGAGAAGCACTGCCAATTTCATCATATATATGGGTATGATGACAATTAGGCTTTTGTCGACTCAATGATGATGACAAAGTCTATGTCTGATTATAACTGGCGTTCACATTGCATCATCGCTCCCTTATTTGCGATATTCGGGTTGTGTAATTGCAATTTTAAAGGTATCAAGTATTATCAAAAATGTGTATCATTATTCCTGACAAAAAAATATTATAAAACGATACAATATCCTGTCAAAATCAGAAGAACAAGGAGGCAATTCTGAACTATTTTTAGCCAATCTAAGAAAATTCTTAGAGGTAGGGGAACGTTTTGCAAGTGTGTTGAATTACACATTTGGCAACTATCTACAAAACTGAAGCTTTTCACACTTTTTTATTAAGTTTGTGTGTTTTGGGATTGAAACTACTAAATCTTAATCAAAAAAGTAACAAGGAACGGCTTGAGATGGTCTTCGATTCCCTACAAGGGCTCAATAAAAGTTTTCGTTAAATTGCCAAAAACATTCATACTTAAATCTCTATTTTTTAGATAGTGCTGTTGTTGGGTTTATTCTGTATTACTATTATACATATATGTATAGTGATTCATTTCTTTGTTAAATCATTCTTCCTATTGTTCGGCTCGAGCTCATAAACACTCTCACGTGGACTTCTTATCCAAGGATTGTTTATACTACATCTCACCCAGTGTCGGGCTCTGAGGACTGTTGATCGAGAGGCAGCAAGGACTCAGGATATCTGCCACTTCCATAACACTCGTATAGTGTGCATAACTCATGACACACTTCGGGCTTCGGTAATTGTTATATGATTGTTAGGTCAAATGAAGGCGTGATTGTTTTAATCCAAATGAGGGTTGGTTTTAGTTTCCTGTTCTGTTATTGTTAAAATACCTTGATTGTTATTATAGTTACAGATGTTGTTTTTGAACCTTGTAATTGTTTTGATTCATGGCCTTAAAGCCGTACGCAAATTACTGTTCGAGAGGATACTTTTGAAGACAAGGGGCTGGATGTATCTTCCCTTAGGTCCTCATCCGTGATCCAATCTATTTAATTAAATGTCAATAATTGAATAAGATGTCTGCCTGCAGTTATTGATAATTATGGATGAACCCATCAACTGTATATACATTGTTAAATATATCTTTATCATTTGTTTAATATTATGAAATAAAATTACACTGTGATCTGCTGGCAACCAATTCAGGGTTTCCCCGGGCAACTGCCCCCGCCAACATCCCCCGCGGCCTTTGAATGGATAAGTGGCATGGAAAGTGTTTAAATGAGTGAATCAAAATAAAGAAAGGGAAAAAGTTTAACAAATAATTGAATTTCCAAAAACACCTGTTTCCCCAAAACATTGTCAGGACCAGACTAGTGGCTGGTTGTGCCTGCCATCCAATCACAGGCAATTCATTTCTCCCTTACTGAGGTATCAAAGATCACCCAAAAACTTCATTCGCTACTGGCACAGTTCACGACTTTACCCCACACAGACTGCACAGCCTACCCCATGCTTGCCAACTGACAATCTAACTCCGGCACCGACGATTCGTCTGCCTGTGGTGCATGTCAGCCATTTCTAGTTCAGCGCAGACTGGTGTTTGAACAACAATGTCTCACTTACAGCACGGATCGAACCAAGATCACCGACCTCATCGACTGCCTTCGCGGCCTTGTCATGGGCTAGCATCGTGTAGGAATGGGGCTCGAACGTTTGCTGCTCTGACTTCATCGCTGAGATACACAAGGTGTTCGACCACCCAGTGCGCGGCCAGGAGGCTGCTGGGCGCTTGAGGTCTCTCCGCCAAGGCGCCCAAAGCTTGGAAGAGTATTCTGTCGAGTTCCACATTCTAGCTGTCAAAAGCAACTTCAATGACAGCGCCCTTCAGAACACATTTGTGTGTGTGTGTGTGGAGACTTCTATTATTATGGGTCTCCTTTGGTTGAAACTGCACAATCCGGTGATCGACTGGGCTGGGCCCAAGGTGACAGCCTGGAGTCCAGCCTGCCCCACTAAATGTCTCCAGTCAGCCCACATGGTCACCTCCGAAGCAAGACCGCCCTGATCTTTGGGCCTCTGCAATACACCGGCGGTGTTCCAGTCCCTGTAAATGAAGTCCTCTGAGATATGCTTAACCAGTTTGTATTCGTTTATCTGGAGAACATCTTGATTTTTTTTCGCGTAGTCTTGAAGAGCATAATCTGCACGTTCGCTAGGTGTTGCAATGCCTCCTGGAAAACCGCCTATACATCAAGGCTGAGAAATGTGAGTTTTATCTCCCGTAGACCACCTTTCTGGGGTAATTGGTGGCCGACGGGGAAGTGCGGATGGACCCGACAAAAGCCGTAGCCGTCACTCGGTGGCCCAGGCTTAAGGGAAGGAAAGAGTTACAAAACATTTTGAGGTTCGCAAATATAGGCATTTTATCAGGGATTATAGCCGCGTCGCCGCACCCCAAACAACACTCACATCCACAAAACTCCCGTTCGGTTTGTCGGACGCAGCAGAAATATTTTTCGTTGATCTGAATTCTCGTTTTACCTCTGCTCCCATCCTCATCCACCCAAACCCAAATTTGCAGCTTTAGGTGGAGGTCGACGCTGTTACCTCCCAGTGCAAACAGATGGATGGAAAGTTGCACCCCTGCGCTTTCTTTTCCCGTAGGCTGTCTTCACCAGAACGCAACTACGCCATTGGGGACTGGGAACTGCTCGTGGTAAAGATAGCCTTAGAGCAATGGCGGAACTACCTGAAAAGGGTGAATCAGACTTTTGTGCTTTTGACAGACCGCATGAACCTCGAATATCTCAAGTCAGCTCGGAAGCTGAACCCTCGCCAGTCCAGGTCAACCATGTTCTTCAGAAGGTTTAATTTCACAATATCTTTTGTCCCAGGTTCCATGAACGGGAAAACTGGTACTTTATCAACACACAGACTAAGGGGAGGAGCCCTCGACTATTTTATTGCCCACCTGTATTGTGGCAAGTATGAGGATTGGTCTGAAGTTACTTAAAACAGGAGTCTTAATATAATGTGCATTTCTAAAGAACATCCTGTCTATAATCTCTGTTTTAATCTTATGCTCTTCCATGATGTCTATAATATCTTCTCAACTCGCATCAGTGTTCAACTGTTGTATTTTTCCATGAAGCCTATAATCTCAACTTCTGTACTTTTCCATGACATCATGGTGAAATTCAATAAAGGCATCCTTCACCTTGAAAAGATAAGAGAGAACCACCAAGCCGAGCGCGAGACACAACCTCGCGCCTCAACCTCTCTTCCGCCGGCCGGTGCCTTTAAAATATAACACAGTCTCTGCCTCGTTTTTCCTTTGTGCACGGTTGGTAATTACGTTGATCTGTTACTTCAGACCCAACAATTGGCCTGGAGGCCGAGATACTGTGTGCCCACGATTCTGACCCGGATCCAAGACAAGGTATGCAGAAAGGGCTCTATGTTCCGACCACAATGCATTTCAAGGTGCCTGAATGGGTCCAATCTCCCACCTGACCTTGCACCAGGGAGTTGCACAAAGACGGGTGATGTTGTGCCAAGGCTTTTGGTGGCCAACAATAAGAGAGGATACCGTATCCTTCATGTCTGCCTGCTATGTGTGCGCCCGCAACAAATCTCCCACTTAGCTGAGTTCCGGGCTACTCCATCCTCTATTTAGACTTATTAGCTTTACATTATTATATATTTAATTCCAATGAAGAAAATGCTTTGCTCACTACATCTAAAATGCCTACTTGCAATGAAGTAAATGCTTTGCTCCTTTATTAGACTAAACAGAAGGAAAGCCGAAACCACTTGAACTGCTGGAATGTGGAGAAGAACCTTCGGCTGCACATGACCTTCAGTTGTTTTGACTATTTGACGTCTCACTTCTGTTTCCCACCCCTCGCCTGAAATTTGAGATGTCCATTTTAACTAGGGTCCTTGAATTTAATAAACAAGGAAAAGAAGCGTGTGACGCCAGAACAAACCTGGGCAGAGACCTGAAAGGTTCGATTCTCCTTGCAAGAAAACCCAAAAGATTGTCCTGTCTCTTTATTTGTGCGTGCATTTGGGAATGCCTATTGGTGAACCTATCACCCCTCATGATTCCCAGTTGTCTCAAATTGTGATCGACTTCATCACAGGCTTTCCTAATTATGGGGTAACACTGTCATTGGGCCTGACTGGCACAGCCTGAAGAGACGACATGAGTTCCCCTTCACATTGGCTCACTACTTGTGAGAGGGGCCAAAGAGGATGGGTGCGTCAGTTGGGCGGCAGCCAATAGAGAGATCTTTGGCGTCCCGATTCCCGGCTGCAGAAACTGGCTCTCGGGACGTGGAATGTCACCTCTCTGGTTGGTAAAGAGCCTGAGCTAGTGCGTGAGATTAAGAAATTCCGGTTCGACAAAGTCAGGCTCACCTCTACGCAGCTTGGGTTCCGGTACCACTCCTCTCGAGGGCGGTTAGATACTCTCCCACTCTGGTGTCGTCCGTGGTGAGAGGCGCCGAGCGGGTGTGGGAATAATTGTTGTCCCAAGGTTCGTTTCCTGTATGTTGTGGTTTACCCCAGTGGAAGAGAGGGTAGTATCCCTACGTCTACAGGTGGGGGAACGGGACCTAATTGTTGTTTGTGTGTATGCACCAATCAGCAGTTCAGAGTACCCACCCTTTTTGGAGGGGGTGCTGGAGAACGCTTCTTCGGGGAGTCCCTCGTTCTACTGAAGGACTTCAATGCTCACAATTACAGTGAGACATGGAGGAGAGTGATTGGGAAGAACGGCCCACCTGATCGGAACCCGAGTGGTGTTCTATTGTTGGATTTCTGCACTTGTCGTGGATTGATAATAGTAATAAACACCATATTCAATCATAAGGGTGTCAATATGTGAGCTTGGCACCAGGACACCCTAGGCCTAAGTTTGATGATCGACTTTGTGGTCATGTCATCAGACCTTCTATGGCTGAGACGGAGGACCGGAGCTTCAGCCACAAGGTCGGTCAGTGCCTGTCGTGGTGGCAATCCCAGAATGGGCTGGTGGACGCAGGTGGTGAGGGATGCTGTCAGGCTGAAAAAGTAGTACTATCGGGACTTCTTGGCCTATGGGACTCCGTAGGAGGCTGATGGGTAACGGGTGGCCAAGTGGCACGCGGCTCTGGTCATCTCATGAGACAAAAACTGGGGCATTGGAGGAGTTCAGTGAGGCCATGGAGAACGACTTCTGCGTGGCTTCAACAAATTTTATTCCACCATCCAACGTCTCAGAAATAGTGTATACTAGGGATAAGGTGCTTCTGACCTTAACTTGGGATGTTGTTAATCGGTAGGCTGAATACTTTGAAGACCTCATTTCCACCAACACGCCTTCCCATGAAGAAGCAGAGCCGGGGGACTCTGGGGCAGGCTCTCTTATCTCTGGGGTTGAAGTCACCGAGGTTGTTAAAAAGCTCCTCAGTGGCAAGGCACCAGGGTTCGGTGAGATCCGACCGAGTTTCTGAAGGCTCTGGATGTTGTGGGGCTGTCTTGGTGGACACGCCTCTGACATTGCCCGGACATAGGGGACTGTGTCTCTGGATTGGCAGAATTGGGTGGTGGTCCCCCATTTTAAAAAGGGGGACCGGAGGGTGTGTTCCAATTATCCGGGAATGACACTCCTCAGCCTTGGAGAGGAGGAACCACCGGGAGGTCGAATCCCGTATTATGTAGAAACAGTCTCCTTTTCATCTTGGTCGTGGAACAGTTATCAGCTCTACACCCTCAGCAGAGTCCTGGGCGCTAGGAATTCTTGCCCAACCAGTCATGATGTGCTTTGTGGACTTGAAGGTGTTCGACTGTGTCCCCAAGGCAATTTTGTGAGGGGTACTTCGGAGTATGAGGTTCCGGAACCCGTTACAAAAGATATGGTCCCTTTATGACCGGTTTCAGAGGCTGGTCCATGTGTCATCAGACCTGCGGCTCCATGACTTGGACACACGGGTAAATAGATGAGCGGAGCTGTTTGATCCATTTCCATTGGGGGTTGGACTCCGCCAGGGCTGCCCTATGTCACTGGTTCCTATTGTGGAGTATAAAATGTATTCTTTATACTTGTATTTAGTGTAGTTACTAGGATAGAATTTTGCAGACCCGCGGAGGAACAAATCGGCTATGCGAAATTTGGGAGCACTGAGAAAAACAAAAAAACAATGACAGTGTATGATATTAAATTCCAAAGTACCTTAGATTTTAAGTGATAATGGCATCCAAATTGTGTTAACAAAATAATTGACTGAATTGACAAAAGGTTCCATATTTCGTTGTGAAATCATTGCGTGTACATTACGAAGTCAACCGGACAACAAAATATGGAAAGCCTATTGAGTAGACCATACCAAACGCCATTATTCACTACACGATTGGAACTGGATGATTAGGCTAATCTGGCTATCTGCGTAAAAGAAAAGACTATAAAGAAATGCATTAAAGTTGAATTGGCAGAAAGAGACTGCTTCTCAACAGGAAACATGGAGAAGACGCACGTGCAACCCAAAATGAGAACGTCCGTACAAGTGTTGCTGACCAAACAGCAGACATGAAAATAGCCGGATCCACCTTTGCACTATAAGAAGGTTCTCTCAGTTGAAACGTTTGAGGAGACAGGTAAGATAAACTTATTGACGAGATCAGACGTAATGGAAAGCATCCAATATTGATTGGAAAATTATAGCTCGAGGAGCAACGCTATATACCATAAGGAACTTTTTATATTGGTTTTATTGTCTCCATAAAAAAAGTGAAAGCGTTTCAATTGAGACTAAACCTTCTTACAAATTTTTAAAGTAAACAATTAGAGAGAAGAGAAAAACTACAATGGATAGAAATGTAACTAGATTTTAGTTTTATGCCTGACTATTGAAAAATATTGATTAAGAAAGTTTTATAGATGATTGGCAAACTCCAAAAACAATGGAATGTTACAATTGGATAAAAAGGACTACTAGATTGGGATATTTTGAATTTCAAACAACAAAGTTTAATATGCAACGTTGTACTCATTGTTAAATTAATTGGGAATTGATTAGTACACTTTTTATAAGTAATGAGTTTTAATTGCTCTAAAAGACAATTATTCTAGAAAAATACTAACCCTGATAAACAAGGGGTGGTTACATTTTAGTGGGTTCAATTTTCTTCAGAATTATAAATGTATACATTTGTTTGGAAAGGAAAAATCAAATATAGTTTTTGATCTTAACATGAAAGCAGAGATCAAAATAGAATAACAGCTGGTATCTACTTCTGACTGATAGGGCATTTAGATTTTCACAAACAAAGTGATGGAATAAGTAAGGTTGTTGTGATTTTTGTTCCTTGGAGTATTAAGCCCAACCAAGTGGCTGTATGCAGGTGTTGAGCACGCGCTAAAGACGACAGCAGCAAAAGCAGCAGCGCAAGCACTTACTGCACAGTATACACAGCTAAAGGCCTACCGTGCCGACCAAAAAATGTATTTCAAAATTGAGCCATGTCTCAACAGGGGGGATGATAGACATGGTACAGCGGGTGTTCCATGTCCCAGAGGTCTAAATAACTACTTTAAAATTTTTTTTTGTAGGAACTGTTTGATTTGTTGCAGACATGGTGTGCAAAGTAACCTCAGGCCCAAACGAGGACAACGTCCAAAAGAGCGTGGGACTGGTAGAGCAAACAAATGTTCATGTAAGACCATTTCAAAATCCTCTGTGGGAAGGCGAACCATGACAAAAGACTAAGGGCGACGCAGATCTACTCACAGAATGGATGGTAACATGTTTGGAGAAACTTGTCCAAAGAACATGTAAGCTGCCATGATCCCCTTTTGTCTACTTTGCAGGAGGTGGTGAATTCAGGGGATTGGATCCTAATCCGAGTCATAAAAAGTCCTGGTTCTCTCCACAATGGGAAGACCCATTCGTGGCCCAACTCACCAACCTCCACTGCAGCACAGATCGCTGAAATGTCGAAGTGGATTGACCAATCCCAGGTCAAGGTAGTTCGAGACACAGGTGACCGAGTAGACTGGAAGTCCGGCGGTGTCAAAACCCTTGTCTGTGAAAAACTCATCTGTCTACTCACCTGCCACGAGCACCCCTCACTTAGCCTTGAGCTTCCATAGACTTTGCACCTCTATACAGAGGCCACAGTGAAAGCTGTTGCCACCCACATCACAGTGACTGCACTGTCAGTGACTGCCTGGGCGTGTCTGAACGCGCGCCCACAGGGACTCAAGTTCGAAAACAAGATGGTGACACACTCCTATAACAGAGGGGAATAAAGAGGTATGAAAAGAACAATCTGGAGAACTACTATGTAAAAGATGTGTGGTATCCTGACATCCTGAATTCACTGAGTCTAGAAGAGATCAAAATCAGTGCAATTCAAACCACTTGATTCTATACTATGACATACAGTTTCAACGCATGGCAAATCAGAATTGAGATTGTCCCACTCTTTCAAAGTGTGACGAGTCTCGGTATGTCGAGTGCTATGGGTTATTGAACTTGTCTGGACTTAAAAATTGTGTTCGCTCATAAAGAGGGCCGCAGAGGAATTTTTCTCAAATAACCCTAAAATGACCTCAAGTTTTTCGCCTCTGCCTTGACAATCGACTTTATTGTTTTCCATACCGCTTGTTAAGTAGCTGCTGATGATATTTGTATTCTAGAACCTGGATAGGAGGGATATAAAATGATGTATTTAATGATAATTCTTTCAAAGTTACTATAGGGGGAATTTGGAGTATAAAATGTATTATTTATACTTTTATTTATTGTGGTTACTAGGATAGAATTTTGCAGAGCCTAGTGGAAATTTCCATCATGACACCTATGAGTGAGGGGCGTGTCATATACCATGACACGCCCATTTCTTTGTTCAACTCTTCCCACCAAAAGTTTGTACCTAGGTCACATGATTCTTTGTTAATAAAACTAGCTCATCTGTTGGGGGTAGCTAGGGATTCAAACTTGTCAGGCTGGGGGATGGACACATCTCCCAGCGCTGGTTACTATGACCCCCTCCTTCCGCTGAAGTCTGGTAAATTCTCATCACGACCGACTCTGTGTGCTTCCTCTGATCCAAAGTTATTGAATGTATGTGGATTAGAACCGACACCTATCATCATATGAAATATGTAGCTGCAGCCGTGGCTTTGGGGGGGTCTAGTGGACTCAGTATTGCATCCCATCTTTTTGAAAATGCTGTGGATCTGTTAGCCTCATCAACTCTCGCTGAAACGATTCACAACTGTTAAGGGGACGGGATGAGAATCAGCACCTCCAAATCTGAGGTCATGGTCCTCAGTCGGAAAAAAGTGGTATGCCCTCTCCAGATCAGGGATAAGGTCCTTCCCAAGGTGGAGGGGTTTAAGTATCTTGTTCAAGAGTGAGAAAAAAAATGTAGCGGGATATCGATAAGCAGATAGGTGCAGCATCTGCTGTGATGCTCTACACCGGTCCATCGTGGTGAAAAAGGAGCTGAGCCAAAAGGCAAGGCTCTCTATTTACCAGTCGATCTACAATCCCTCCCTCCTCTATGTCACAAGCTGTGGGTCGTGACCAAAAGAACGAGATCCTTGATACACGTGGCTTAAATGTTCGGACTCTCCCTTTGAAATAAAGTGAGAGGTTTGGTCATCCGGGAGGGGTTCAAAGTAGAGCCGCTATTTCTCCAGATCAAGAGGAGCCAGATGAGTTGGCTCAGGGATCTGATCAGGATGCCCCCTGGACGACTTCATTGGTAGGTGTTCCGGGTACATCCCACCGGGAGAAGGTCACAGGCAAACCCTGGACACGCTGGTAAGACTATCAGCAAAAAATAAGAGTTATAGAAACAACTGGAAATATATTCTTTGTATTTTCACGACTATAAGGCACACCGCATTAGAAGGTGCACCATCAATGAATGAAACATTTTAATGTTTTTTCCATATATACACTGGTCTACAGCACCGCATTATACCGGTCTACAGTAGAGGCTGGGGTTACGTTATGCATCCACTAGAAAATAATAATAATAATAATCGGACATAGGCTTTGTCATCATCATTGACTCGACAAAAGCCTTATTGTCATCATACCCGGAAACTGCGTATGACGAAACTGGTAGTGCTTCTCCATAAGGTGCATTTTCCTGGCAAAATACCCAAATAAGTGAAAATAAATCAGATTTGGCATTCTGCCGTGATGGATACATCGCAGTACCCCCCGAGCGGATGACTTACCGCTCACTGTCTTTCACTTACCTTCAGTCAGCCAGTAGGAGGCCTGATGGGTGTGGGAATAAAATCCTTAAGCCTATTTGTCCGTACTTTGTGGGACCTATAACGTCTGCCGGAGGACAGCAGCTGGAACAGATTGTGACCAGGGTGGTATGGATCCCCGATGATGTTCCTGGTTCTGCTGAGATAACCAGGGCTGGCAATGTCTTCCAGTGAGGGCAGAGAGCAGCTGGTGATCTTCTGGTTCATCACTTGCCGCATGGACTTTTTGTCAGCTGCCGTGCTTCCAGTTCACCACACTGTGATGTGTACCCTGAGGAAATAGAGTCGTTTCTGGCCTTCTTCACTATTGCCGTGGTGTTTGTAGACCAGCAGAGCTTATCCGTGACGTGGACCCCGAGGAATTTGAAGGACTGGACCCTGTCTACACATACTCCATTTATGAGGAGTGGAGCCAGATCCATGCTGTGTTTGCAAAAGTCCAGGATTATTTCTTCAGGTTCTGTGTTCAGTGTGAGATTGTTCACCGAGCACCCCGAAGACATTTTTTGGACCTCATCTCTGTAGGCCGACTCATCCCCTCCTGAGATGAGTCTGACCACAGTGGTGTCATCGACAAATTTAATGATGGAGTCAGACTGGTGGGTTGGTGTACAGTTTTTTGTGTACAGTTTTTTGTTAGCCTATATATATATATATATATATATATATATATATATATATATATATATATATATATATATATATATATATATATATATATATATATATATATATATATATATATATATATATATATATATATATATATATATATATATATATATATATATATATATATATATATATATATATATATATATATATATATATATATATATATATATATATATATATATATATATATATATATATATATATATATATATATATATATATATATATATATATATATATATATATATATATATATATATATATATATATATATATATATATATATATATATATATATATATATATATATATATATATATATATATATATATATATATATATATATATATATATATATATATATGTATGTATGTATGTATGTATGTATGTATGTATGTATGTATGTATGTATATATATATGTATATATATATATATATATATATATATATATATATATATATATATATATATATATATATATATATATATATATATATATATATATATATATATATATATATATATATATATATATATATATATATATATATATATATATATATATATATATATATATATATATATATATATATATATATATATATATATATATATATATATATATATATATATATATATATATATATATATATATATATATATATATATATATATATATATATATATATATATATATATATATATATATATATATATATATATATATATATATATATATATATATATATATATATATATATATATATATATATATATATATATATATATATATATATATATATATATATATATATATATATATATATATATATATATATATATATATATATATATATATATATATATATATATATATATATATATATCGGACCGCGGTGGACTGAAGGCCAAGAATTACTGACGTCAGCCCTCTTACTTTGAAAGAGGGGGCATTTCGGTCGATCGCGGCCCGTTTGAAGAAGGAACCCGGCCGGAGAGAGGATGTACGCACAAGAGACGGTAGGGCTGTTTAAAATTTATATATAACAAGGCTGGTGAAAATCCCGTTTTTCCTCTCGTGAAAAAGTCGAAGAAAAACGTTCCATAAATAGGAAATATTTGCATATCGTTGGGGAGTATGTATGTCAAAAAAAAAAATAAAGGGAATACACAAGATATGCGGCGAATGTACACTTCGGCCATAGGTGACATTCGTAAGGAAAACTGGTGACGCGGTTTAGACTAGAGGGTGAAAGAATCCCTCGTAAAGGATTTTTGGAGATTGTTAAAAATAAGGGAAACCTTCCAAAAATACAGCACCTGATGAGTAAAAGCGCTTGATAAAAGTAATCTTCATATGAAGTATATATATATATATATAATATATATATATATATATATATATATATATATATATATATATATATATCAACCGAAAGGATATATATATATATATATGAACCTGAAATACGCCGTGACGCGCGCAGGCCTTGCAAAATAGTAAAGAATCAGAGTCACAGAGAGAACAAAGCACATGGTTTGGGGAAATTGTTAGTGGAACCTTTGCAAACTATTCAAAGGAATTTAGAAGTAAAAAAAAGCTGTAAACAAAGGAAAAAAGCTACTTAGGCGAATAAATAAGCTTAGAAAACAAGTATTTAAGAGATAATAAATTGAGACGGGGCGTCCCTAGAACAAAAGAAGAGATGCGAGCGGGGGTAGAAGAAAGGATGAGCACATGGCAGGGAGAAGATGGCCGACCAAAGGATGAGCACATGGCAGGGAGAAGATGGCCGACCAAAAAAGAGCCGCTAAAACAAAGAAGAGCGTAGCAAATGGTCATTCTCCAGCAGTTCACACTCCCCCGACGCAACGAGACGGAGGATGGGCCAACTCAACCAACTCCGACGCAAAGAAAGGGGGGTGGCCTCCTCAATAGATTGCACAATGCTCTCAAAGCACCCCACAGTGGGGCCATAGGGAGAGAGCCCCCACCAGCCCAGGCCCCCACCCCCTGCACAAACAGCGAGGGGTGGGGGACTGAGAGAGACAGGTAGAGAGAGAAAGTTAACTGAGAGAAAGATAGAGACAGAGAGATGTAGAGAGAGAGAGAGAGAAACAGAGATGTAAAGAGAGACAGAGATGTAGAGAGAGACAGAGATGTAGAGAGAGAGAGAGACAGATAGTTGATAATGTTATGATATATTAGTCACAAATTATGGGTCCTTTATTAAACACTGAAATTTATATAAGGAAATTCTTAGTGAAAGGTTATTTTTCCTCAATTTTAATTATGGTAATAGTGAGCCCAGAAAATGGCTCTTATTTTAAATATAACCGCCTTCTTGGAGCGGATAGGAATTCAATAGGGATTCCGCTAGTGCAATTTAGCTATCCTCATAGCTAATTTAGCAATATGAGAGTGATTTGTGATTCAGATTTAAGTATTAAGAATCATCCAAATTATTAAATGAAGACAATGCAGAAATGGCATTGATCCAAATTATTAGGTAAAGTTTAGATAAAAGTTGAGATAAAATAATTAATTTAGGATAAGCATGATTTCTATAGGATGGAATAAGATGAATCATGTTTAGTGCACGAAATATAATTCATTGTTTTTCCATCACTAGATGAAATATGCTTTAGTGTGAGTCATATTAATGACTATTAACCTAGTTCTTTTGAGAATGACTAGTGCTGATAGGACAGCAAAAGGTGGTTAGCTGCCAATAAGCCCTTTTCAGGGATGGCGCTCTCCACTAGTGATAAAAAATGCAGACCACTGATGTCTGATTATGAATGAGTGTGAGCGTGAATGGTTGTTTGTCTTTTTGTGTTTTTGATTGGCCAACCACCAAGATATAATTGATCATTTAGATATCAAGGTGGAAAAGGATTTAGCAAATTGGAATCAATTTCTGAAACTGCCAATAAGCCCTTTTCAGGGATGGCAGCGAAGGATTGGAAATTTGAAATCAATTTCTGAAATCGCCAATAAGCCTTTTTGGATGGCGATGAAAAATCAAGGAAAATTGTTTAGTCCAAAGAAATTTTTTGATGATAATGCATTGGATTGGAGGAACAAATCTGCAATGCAAAATTTTGAGCACTGAGAAAAACAAAAACAGTGCATCATATGAAATTCCAAAGTACCATTGATTTATAGGGATAATGGCATCCAAATTGTGTTAACAGATTAATTGACTGAATTGACAAAATGTTCCATATTTCGTTACCATACCAAACGCCATTATTCACTACACGATTGGAGCTGAAGGATGACTCTAATCTGGCTATCTGTATAAAAGAAAAACTTTAAAGAAACGCACTAATTTTGAGTTAGCAGAAGAAGACTGTGTTTTTCAACAGGAAACATGGAGAAGACGCACGAGCAACCCAAAATGAGAACGTCCGTACAACTCTTGCTGACCAAACAGCAGACATGAAAATAGCGGAGGATGCAGATCCATCTTTGCACTGTAAGGAGGTTCTCTCAGTTGAAACGTTTGAGGAGACAGGTAAGATAAGCTTATTGACGTGATCAGATGTAATGGAAAGCATCCAATATTGATTGGAAAGATTATTGCTCGAGGAGCAATGCCATAAACCATAAGGAACTTTTTATATTGGTTTTGTTGTCTCCATAAAAAGTGAAAGCGTTTCAATTGAGAACAAACCTTCTTACAGATTTTTAAAGTAAACGATTAAGAGAGAAAAGAGAGTTTCCAATGGATAGATATGTAACAAAATTTTAATTTTATGCCGGACTATTGGAAAATGTTGATTAAGAAAGTTTTATAGATGATTGGCAAACTCCAAAGACAATGGAATGTTACATTTGATAAAAAAGACTACTAGTTTGGGATATTTTAGAATTTTCAAACAGCTGAGATAAATGTGCAACGCAATACACATTGTTAATTGAATTGGGACTTGATTAGTATGCAATTCATAAGTAATGAGTTTTAATGGCTCTAAAAGACAATTATGCTAGAAAATATTAACCCTAATAAACAAGGGGTGGTTACATTTTAGTAGGTTCAATTCTTTTCAGAATTATAAATGTATACATTTGTTTCTGGATATTAATTGATGTCAATGTAACTGTTACAGAGAGCGGGAAAGCTGTTTTCCGGAGGAGAAGGCAGCCTGGTTTGCTCTATGTATTCTTCATATTTTTAGCATGATTAGTTAATTTGTGTAATTGCAGGAAAGGAAAAATCAAATATAGTTTTTGATCTTAACAAGGAAGCAGCAATCACAATAGAATAACAGCTAGTATATCTACTTTTGAATGATAAGACATTTAGATTTTCGCAAACAAAGTGATTGAATAAGTAAGATTGTTGTGATTTTTGTTCATTTGAGAATTAAGCCCAACCAAGTGGCCGTATGCAGGTGTTGAGCACGCGCTAAAGACGACAGCAGCTAAAGCAGCAGCGCAAACACTTACTGCACAGTATTCACAACAACAAAAACTGAGTCGAAAACAGTATTAATTAATATGCAAAACATTGCATCACAGAAGGTAGAGATGCATCTATACAGAAAGAACACAGAACAGTCTGCAGAAAACCTGTACACAGCTAAAGGCCTAGCGTGCCTCCCAAAAATTATTCCAAAATTGAGCCATGGATTGAACCATGTCTCAACAGGGGGGATGATGGACATGGTACAGTGTGTGTTCCATGTCCCAGAGGTCTAAATACCTACTTTTAATTTTTTGGTGTTTGATTTGTTGCAGTCATGGTGTGCAAGGTAACCTCAGGCCCAAACGAGGACAACGTCCAAAGAGTGTGGGACTGGTAGAGCAAACAAATGTTCATGGAAGACCATTTCAACACCCTCTATGGGAAGGTGAAACATGACAAAAGGCTAAGGGAAAGGCAGACCTAATCACAGAATGGATGGTAACATGTATGGAGAAACTTGTCCAAAGAACAGGCAAGCTGCCGTGATTCCCTTTTGTCTACTTTGCAGGAGGTGATGAAGCCAGGTGACTGGATGCTGATCCGAGTCATAAATAGGAAGTCCTGGTTCTCTCCACGATGGGAAGACCCATTCGTGGCCCAACTCACCAACCTCCACTGCTGCAAAGATTGCTGAGAGGTATACGTAGATTCACCAATCTCAGGTCAAGGTGGTTCGAGACACAGGTGACTCTGAGTAGACTGGAAGTTGGACGGTATCAAAACCCTTGTCCGTAAAAAACTCATCAGTCTACTCACCTGCCACGAGCACCCCTCACTTAACCTTGAGTTTCCATAGACTTTGCACCTCTACACATAGGCCACAGTGAAAGCTGTTGCCACCTACATCACAGTGACTGCACTGTCAGTGACTGCCTGGGCGTGTCTGAACGCCCCGCCCACTGAGACTCGAGTGGGAAAACAAGATGGTGACATACTCCTATCACAGAGGAGAGTGAATTGGTATGAAAAGAACAATCTGGAGAACTACTATGAAGAAGATGTGTGGTATCCTGACATCCTGAATTCACTGGGTCTAGACGTCGCGCTTAAATCTGCAGTGAGGCAGATGAGATGCATTCCTTTTAAGGGTAATGAACATAACAGTAAGCGATAAGAGACCAAAATCAGTGCAATTCAAACCACATGATTCAATCTGGGGTGGTGGTGTTCCGTCGTGACTACGAGTAGTCCAACCCCCCCAGAAAATCATACTGTCGCAACTTTGCCAAATCCGAGTGGGTAAAGTTATGTAAAGACATTGAACTGTTACACGAGTGTGGATTAACCAAACTGATCCTGGCCCTACAGGGTATAGCCGATGATTTAAAAACCCTAAGGGAAATGGAGTTGCAGGAGGATGGAGCCAATGATGGAGATGTGTGTGCCATGATGGGAGAACACTGCTGCACCTTCATCCCAGATGAAACCAATACATGACTCGGGCTATAGCTGAAATGAAAGCCTTGGCCAACACGGGTCGTGGTTTTCAATTGTGTTTAAATTTGCAACTCCCTCACTTGCGATTTTGTTACGGTTCTGTATTTTCTATGTATGAAAGTTATGAGTCGAAATACTATCTAGCACATGCTGGTAGCTTACAATGACATACAGTATAACCGCGTGGCAAATCATAATGGAGATTCTTCCACTCTTTCAAAGTGTGACGAGTCTCGGTATGTCGAGTGCTTCCGGTTATTGTACTTGTTTTGACTTAAAAACTGTGTCCGCTCATAAAGAGGGACGCAGACGGATTTTTCTCGGATAACCCTAAAATTACCTCAAGTTTTTGCCTCTGCCTTGACAAGTGATTTTATTGTTTTCCATACCCCTTGATAAATAATGCTGATGATATTTGTATTCTAGAATCTGGATAGGAGGGATATAAATTTATGTATTTCATGAAAATTCTTTCAAAGTAACTATAGGGGGGAAATGTGAAGTATAGAATGTATTCTTTACTACTTTTATGCTGTATAGTCACTTGGATAGAATTTTGCAGAGACTAGTGGTAAGTTTCCTTCATAACACCTATGAGTTAGGGGCAAGTCATTTACTAAGACACGCCCATTTCTCTGTGTCACTTCGTCCCGCCTTAAGTTTGTACCTAGGTCACATGACCCTTTGTTAATAAAAGGGGCTACTCTGTTGGAGGTCGGTAGGGGATTGGAACTGGTCAGGCAAGGAGACGGACTCATCTCCAAGCGCTGGCACCTCCCGACCCCTCCCTCAGCTGATGTCTTTGAAAATCTCATCAAGCCGACTCTGCGTGTGCTACCTCTGATCCGAATTATTGAATGTATATGGTTCTAAACCTGACAGCCGGCGGCCACGGTAGCTTTGTCCACTCTTGTTCGTTTTGTGTTTTGCGGCTTTTATGTTTTAATGATTTGATGATTCCATTTACTTTGATTTGCTTTGTACTTTGTGCTTTTGCTTTGCTGTCTATTCTGTCTAATCACCCTCTTGCTACTGCCACAATGTAATTTCCCGAATACGGGATGAATAAAGTTATCCAATCCAATCCAATCCAATCCAATATCTTGCTACTGCGACAACGACATTTCCCGAATACGGGATGAATAAAGTTATTAAATCCAATCAAGGCTGATATTTAAATGATCAACTGCAAGACGTTTGATCAGCCTCAACAACTTTTGGGATGTGCTGACATGGTAGGCACCACAAACACATGTATCAAGGGTGCTTGTGTCCTGCCAGTCCGAGCACGTTATGTTTAAGAATACGGTAAGTTGATGGCGCCCTCAGTGAGCAAGTCGACCAGAAGCTCTGGTTGTCGTGCCGAGATCTCACCCTCAGATCTAGGAAGCTGCCCTCTAACTTCTTTGGGCCATATGAGATTGAACGAGTGATAAACCCATTCGCTGTGCCCCTCAAACTTCAAGCAGCCTTCCGCACCCATCCCTCCTCCCGCAATCCTATTGGATGGACCACCGTTTACTTGCCCGAACCCAGGGATGTCTCCCTCCTCCACCAGGATAAAGAGACTCACAACCACCCCTCCATGCCTGCTCCCATTACCACTCACACATCTGTACCACCGCCACTGTCGTTGGTGTGCCCCTGGTCAGGAACTCAGCAGAAAACCCATTGATCTCAAGGCCGAGAATCGGAGAGAGCGACAGCCAACCGACAACAAAGCTACGGCGACCATTGAATAATGGGCGGGACAACAACAGGAGACAATCTCATGACGATGTGGGGCGAAAAAGATGGACACCCACCACTGCAAACAACATTCCAGATGATAAAGAGGCTGCAAGAGCCATGCCAGCAGAAAGTGACACCACCTGAAAAAGAACACTGAAAAAATGCAACCCAGTGCTCATAGAGACATTAAAAGAAGAAGTTGTGGGGAGAAAGACAGCGCCCGTGATGCTCTTACGAGCAGCATCTTGCATCCGTTTTATGCTTATATATCAAAACTTGTCTTCAATCTCAAGATAAATATTTGCTCAAAATTGTACTTGTATTTCAAATTGCTCTTATGTCAAGGTGTTACTGTAATTTGATTTCAACTGAATTTGCCCAAATCTACATGTTGTAATAGATAAAGAGGAAATGACTAAAATATGCCCTAAAATAAATGTAACCCAAATCTTAAAAGGCAAAAAAGTAATAAAAACTCCTGCAACAAACAAAGATAGACATCCACTTCAATAAAACTGGGAATACTAGCTGTGAATGCAAATATTTCAGTACCACTAACGGTGCCATACATCCTAATCCATTTGGACTGGGAGGGGTTGACAAATTAGTAAACAAGCAACACCAAAATGCCACAAAATGTATAGGAAGTGACTGAAAATTATGCGGAAGCGCAGGAAGTGACCTATGGGAGGTTCAACAAAGCATTCTCACCCACATACTCCGAAAATTGCATTTTCGAGTTTCATTTGATTTTCAGGAACAAAATATGTCTTGCATTTTGTGAAATGAACTGAGGTGTTACATGACTTTTATAACTGAAGTGAACTTTGATGATTATTTCTGTTAATGTCGGCTGCATGCTTAGTATTGGGGTAGACCTGCCAACTGGCTTAATAATTGTTTGTTCATGTTGAGCCAATGTGGCCAAACTGGTTTTACAAGTGTTTGTTAAGACAGTGGAATGTAAGATAGCTAACTAGCTTGCAATTGCAATGGTTGCAATTGTTTCCTTGTATTGTGGAATATGGCCAACTCGCTTTGGATGCGTAATATAAGATAGGCGGCAGCAGTTTGTGTGAGCTATAAAAATATTGTGTTAAGCATACAACTTAAACCTGCTAATGTCTAACCATATTATCCCAAAGTTTTGTTTACATAAACTCTGTCATGCATCACTGTTTTAGAAACATTAACCTGAGTTCCTATATAAAGACTGACCTAGTGTTCAGTCAGAGAGAATTGCGAGGAAGGCAGGCTGTGAGAGGTTCACAGCTGTCGGAGCATTCTCCAACCATCCTGCAGTCTGGTAATAAACCTATTTCCTATTTAAATTGATCTCACTCGTTCTTAACCTGCTCCTGAAGTTGTATTTTCAGACCTATCACTTAGCAAGTCAAGGTAAATTCAACAAGTTTTTTTCTCCACCAAAAAATAACGTCATAAATGCAGTGTAACTCTACGGGAAGTAGTTTTCATTGTCTGAGTGTTAAGTCTATGTATCCTGACCTTTTGTGTGACGACTTGTCTTTTTCCTGAGATTCTTGGGCCCCACCATTCTCCTGCATCTCATCTTCACCATCAGCTCTTCCTGAAACATTGGCGAGTCTGCTTTCTTCCTGAAGTGTCGATTTTACGTTATTTGTAATGTACTCTGTAACTTTACTCTCTTCCTCCTTTCCATCTGCTCTGTGACAACTTCTTCCAGCAATCACTCCTTCATTTACCTTCTCATTCTGCGACTTCTCTTTATCATAATTATTAGCAACAATCTCCTCCCTTGTTTTGGCATCATCTTTAGAGTCCTGTCTTTCACGTATAATTGCCATCTTTAAAGCGGTCTTAAAATCTTCACTTGATTCTTCCTCCTCCTCCTCTTCTTCCTGCACAACTTCCAAACTCCTCACCTCCTCTAAGACAACATTTTCATACTCGCTGCACCTATCTGTAGGCACAACTCTCAGAACATTTTCTGGTGTTTTTTTGAGTTGAAGTATCTTGAGGAGATCAAACTCCATCATTACTGGAGCTTCAGCTGCCACCGGGTTCATTATGAGAGGCTGTGCTGTAATTTTCTTGCGTGTACAAGCATCACAAGGGCAGTAATCTTCGTTACTTTGTTGGTCACTAAGCTTGGGTATCATCTCCCCATCACTAAAGGAGTCAGCAGTTTTGACTGACTGATTCTTCATTATCTGAAAAAGAAAATATGATATTATCAACCTTGTCTGTACCAGATATGTGTTAGTTTGCCAGTAAATGAGACTACAAACATAATGCCAACTACAACTCAACCTATTGTTTGGTCTGATACAAAAGCTTCATATAAATAATGCTGATTTTTAATGGTTTTACCTTCAGCATTCGTCGGCGCTTCTCTGTCATGGTAAATTCTCTGGACAGATTTACCTCCTTTGGAGGTCGTGGGCACCTGTCTATTCGACCAGATCGATTCTGAATTTCACTCATTTCATGCCTAATACTGCTTTGGGTTCTGCTGCTCATCTCATCTTTCAGCTCTATTATCATCGTGTCCAAAATGAAGCTGTCACCAAGGTCCCAATGGACTTTGAACTCTGTCATGGCATCGATGTAATGATTCATAAATTCCTTCTCCAACTTCTTTAGAAGGTCCAAGATCCAGACTTGCTCAGCATCTAGGGGCAGTTTATTTGACATTTCCAGTTGTAACTGTCTTGGTTGTGGTGTTGAGCTAGTGTTAGAGCTTTTGTCAGATGCTGTAAAGTTGACATTTTTTGGACTTTCCAGATTTGAAATAACTTGCCTTTGATCTTCACTGAGCAAAGTTTGTTCTTCTAAACCTACCTCAGCTTTAAATTCCAAGGTTTGTGGTATTGTTCTTTCCTTTAAAACATTCCCCACAACCTCATGCTCATGCAAAGACTCTTTAGTGAGTGCTTCATCTGCTTCTTGATTGTCATGTTCCTTCCCTGAGCTACCAGAGCCACTGCTCATGCCAACCCCTGAGGAGGACCTTGGTGGTGTCCCTAGATCTTTGCCGATACTCCTGTTCTCAATGTTCCTAGGTTCTGTGAGGCAAAGGGATTGAGGAATGGCTGTAACATCACCAAAATGACAGTTATTGTTCTCATGTTGCTTGCAACTTTGACATCCCAAGGGCTCAATGAGTTGGAGCTGGGCCAGACAGTGCAGGAGGCCCCTGGCTGATGTGGTTAGTCTCCGGCCATAAACTGGAGATACCTGGGGAGCACATGATCTGAGAATTTAGATTATTTCTCGTACAGACACAACCATCCACAACACACTCACAACATTTGAGCATATTTAGCTTCCTCTACCTCAGGCAGGCTTCTACATCGTCCCAGTGAGGAGCTGAGAAGAATCTTCATCACTGCAGCTGCGGAGTGCCAATCTTTTGATACATTTCTACACAATGGGGAGTTGATCTGGGAGGATGATTTTGCTAATCCAACACCTTTAGCAAGATCTGTACTGTTTCCTTCATCTGTTGCTGTGCATCCTTCTTTCTTGTCACCTTCAGCTTTCTCCATATTGTCTAACCTATCCTCTTCAATATGTTGTTCCTTTGTTTTTTCACAGACATCATTAACCAGCACTTTCTTGCCATCCTCAATGAACTCATAAGGAGCGATCATAACACTGCTAACAGGAATGCTTCGCAACCAATCACTTACTACTTCACAAGGGGATGCGTTGGGTAGACAAGCAGGGGTCACGTAAGTTGTTTCTCGCTGATCTCTTAGACTTCCTTTTATTTTGCTTTTCTCCCTATGCTGTTTGTTGCTATCTTTAATAGCCTTGCTCGACTCCTGATAAGATTGATGTCCATCTTTCATGACTTTGAGTTTAGCGGTAGACATGGCACTTCCACCACATGTCTCTTTACTGCAGAGTCTAATGTTTGCTTGTCCTAAGGTCTTGAACAAAATTTCATTTTTTGCAAAACTGGATGTTTTCACAGATTGGACATTGCCACTGCCAGTCACTTCAACAGTGCCTTCCTTATTTAGCTTCAAATCATTTACTTTTGTATCAACTGCCAAATGACAAGGTGCCTTGATGCTTATTGCTGTACTTGCAGAATTTTTAGAGCCGTCTTCTTCAGGATTAATATTGGTTACATTGACAATTTGCTGATTGAACTTAGAATTTTTAACAACCAATGACAGTGACGATGACATTCTCTCGCCATTGTCACTTTTACTGTCTTTGCTTGAGATTGGACTGCCACAAGAATTGTCAACTTGTGGGTCCTCCACATTAGAGCTTAGTTCTTCAATATTAGAGACTTTGGACTTATCAGATAACATTAACTGGGCATTCAGAGTTTTTGATCTCACTCTGTCCTTGTTGTGATTGTTAGTGTGAAATGACATGAAAGATGTGCCTCTTTCTGCATCATACATTTGCTGGCTATTAGGCAACCCAAGTTCTATAGAGCCACATGAGTTTATAAGCAGTTTCTTTTTACATCTTGAAATGTCCACTTCATGTAGTTCCATTTCATCATTTTCTTCCTTTGCTTGGTTTTCTTTCCCCGACCCCTTCCTCTTCCCCTCTGCTGTTGTAGATGCTACAACCGAGCATTTACAACTTCCAGATTTGGAAGTTACTGAATGAGCTGATAGTGCAGTCTGTCCTCTTACCTCATAAGAATTCCTCGGTGATTCACCGCTTACTTTCTTCAGATATGACTGGGATGAGCATATTCTCTTGTGCAAACGACTCGTTGCCCTTTCTTTAGCTACCTTACAGTTGTTATCATCTTCTATTTGTGTTTTTTCCTGACTAATATCTGATTTTTCTTGCTTTTCAATCAGTTTTACCACCAGTGTCTCATCTTTTGCACTTTGGCTGTCTGTGCTCTTCTGGCAAAATAGTTCTGACTTTGCTGATATATACGATTTTGATGATTTTGTTGAGGGAACACTAATAGGTCTCTTCTTTTTGCTAAACTTTATATAATCATTAGATTTTGCAAAAAGACAATTTAGAAATCTACTGCTTGTGTCCTCCAGGACTGTCTTTTCAACTGAAGACTTTGATGAAGAGCGTTTTGTTTTTATATGGTGACAGATTACTCCATCTACCACTTTACATCTTTCAACTGTTCCAGTGAAATTCGAATTGAGAGACTTAATGGACTCACCCGACATTGTAGCCTTCAAGCTGCTTTTCATGTTTTTTTCAGTTGTGGCATTATTGGAGGAACATTTCTTGGACATTTCAGACAGTCTTTCTAGATCCCTTTCTGTTGACTCAGGACTGGATCTTCTGGAAATGGCACTGGACATCGTTTCCAGTACATTACCTACAGATGATCTATGTTCCGTGAGGTTTGTTTGAATGGATTGTGTGGAAAAAATATCATTTTTTGCAAAGTAAAATGCTATATCTTCGGTTTTAAAATGTGAAGTTGGGTTCAAAGCGGCTTGAAGAATATGGCATGATCTCTTTGAAGACCTCTTGAAGCTTTCGTTATTAGTGGTGGCTATCCATTGGTAGCCACCACAATTAAGACAAACACTTGACATTCCAGATGGGTTGTAGTTGCCAGATGAAGCTTTAACAATGCCCTTTACTGATACATTCTCATTTGTTTGTTTCAAAATATTGGTGGAGCAGCAAGAGGTTCTATTTACACTGATGCTAAGATTTTGATCTGTTGCAGCTGTTTCACTTCCTGACCAACTTTCATTATTATCTTGGTCCTCTGGATTGTCGACTTCAGTCAAGTTGCTGATTGACTGATTGTCGTGTGCTTGATCATTTGAAGATAGCTCCCTTACATGGGAGCACTGTAAAACGCTCAGTGGCAAGTTGTTAAGATATCGGTCTTCTTTTAATGCCAGCTGTACATGCGAAGAATGCCTGATTCTGATGGATAGTGGGTGATTCACTTGTTCCATTGGCTCATCCATGACTGACCTCTCACAAGCAGAGCTCAGGTTGGCATTCAGTTTACCCACTTCACTGCAGCTGGAGCACCTGCTCATCTCACACACCTGGATGTTAGTGTCTTCATTCTGCCCTACAACTACTCCGTGGTCCATATGTTCCATCACACATGTTTCTTTTTTAACAAGTTGATTCTGGTCTGAATCGGAACCTCTTCCAAAGCTGGCGAATTTTGCGGGGCAATGCATTACTCTCATCGAATGACACGATGAGGATGAGGATGAGGAAGAGGAATGCGTGTGTCTAATTGTAGTGTGAGTGTGGCTTGCATATAGAGGTGAGATAGGGTGCTGCTCTTGATTGTGCATTGGGTTTTCCCAGACGTTGTACTCCTGCTCATACATCTGGCCGCCATAGAGGGACTGATTTACATCCAATGCATGATGGAGTGATTGATTGTCATTGTCTAAATAATCCCTGTTAAATGTTGCACAATGAGAGTGGTTTTCTAATTGCCCATTTTGTAAGTCAGTAAGGTAAGCATTGCTTGGTGGGTAGTAGTCACTTCTCAGAGAGGGTGTCTTTCCGATTTGCGTTGACCACTTTAATGTCTCATTATTGCGGGGGTAAAAACGCACCCTCATCTCCACGGAGAGACTCCCGTCCTTGTTGACCAGAACACGCTTTTCAATATCATCATTCATAATAGATGGTCTGTGTTGTGAGTGTGCTCCTATACCATTTCCAAAATACTTCTCCGAGGACAAAGAAAATCGAGTCGAGCGAGTTGATGAATCAGACCGAGGGTGGATGATGCTCTTTTTTGTTTCCAGACCAAAGTTAACTGAAAGCAAAGGGTTAAAATTTATGAGACCAATTTTATAAATTCATATGTCTGCACGTAAAAGTTAAAAATTTCTAGCCTACCAGTGTTTTTGCTCTCCTGCCCCTCACTGCACTCAATGGCTCTGGACTGAGCTCCATGAGGGGATGATTTGGCTTCTTGAATACTGGGGGATTGAGTCCCATTTCCCGGTGTCCCGGTATAAAACACAGGGGACTTGTTGCTTATATCAGGAAGTGTTCCATTTGAGCCCTTTCCCAGAATCTTTAACAGCATAGAATTTAAGGCCTCTCTTCCAGCACACACCAAAACTCCAGGGCAGACCATCAGACTTTGAACATTGTCAATCTAGACAGACATTTACATTGTTTAGTCATAAATTAAACAAGGTAAGTTAAAATCCCAAAACTGTTAACACCACTGCTAAACAAGGTTGTGTGTATATTGTTGTTCTTTCAGTATGAAAGATTGTACAAAACACATTTGAACTTACTCAGTTTATGGTAGATGATGAGTAATTATATATCTGAATAAATACATCCGTAGATGGGAATCTCTAATCTAATTAGTGAATACTAATCAAGAATTCTAATTTGAGATAAATTTCTCACCCTGCGTCCCTCTGTGGTATATATTTTTAGGACATGGAACCGCATCACGTCAGAAACCTCCTCAAGAAAGGACCTCATACTTTTAATTGACCTCTGGCTCAGTTCTATATGTTTTTGCATCCCAGGCTCAGTGTTTTTAACCAAAAGAATACGTCGATGCCTGTGAGCTAGATGATGAGATGCAAACATCGGCAAGGAATCTGCTTGTGGGGGAGAGGGGGAGTGATAGGGCCAAACCGTTTGGTGTTTATTAGCAAATTTCATGTTGACTGGTTTAGGCTGGCGCCCGTCAGAGCAGAGGCAACAGTCACCGTCTTGTTGCTCCAGATGTCTGATGATGCGTGTGGGAGTGGTTATTTTCCGCACACCAAATGGAAGTGACACCTACACACAAAAAATGAATGTGCAAATTAGCGTTGCACTGATAAATAGTAGCTCCCGACAGTGATTCAGTCACCCAGCTGTGTGATATCGGCCAATGCTTATACGGTACCCTTACCATGTTTTTTTTCCATGTAATTTAAATACACTAAGTATATTATATTGAATCAACATAGTAACAAAAATTGTTACAACAATAAAAAAAGATTGTCAGACTATATTGATAATTATCACGATAACTATCAAATGGAATGAATGATAATTTTAGTATTTTTGTTGGTCTGTTGTGCAATAAAGATAAGACAAATCCCTCTTTACGCTATGAGAAGTAAAGAATAAAACCTGCAGAAATGTTGACGTTCATTTTTTATAATTTGACTTCAAACCAAAAGATGCTGTGCAATATAAAATAAAATAATCAACCAAAGACATCACCCTTGACAACCCTTGACTATTTTCACCCTCGAAAAAAGAAACAAGTGAAATTTACGTATGGCCGTTAACAAAAAATAAAATAGATTTTTTTGATTAACTTAACCCAAGTTAAGACGATTTAGATTTTTGCAATATTTTCAAAAGATTTACATAAAATGATAAAACACCTTGATATCAAGTAAGAAAAATCTTTCAGGCTGTCCTCAAAATAGGACTATGGGTTAAGGCCATTTTCAATAAAGCTGCTCTTTGTGCAGGTATTTAAAATAATAATAATAAAAAAAAAGAAAACACCAGGGAAAATTTAATTGGATCTTTTTGTGGATAGGCTCTGTGTTGTCCTGCATCTAATAATCACTAATTTTGGCCACGTTATTGTCCTTTTGCGTTCATGCTTCGTGTTAGTCTTTACTGCTAAACCTGTCTGTTTAGAACCAAAAGAGAATTGTCGCGCTATTAAAAAAATCTCTTTTGAAAAATGGTTGTTTAACAAATGAATTGAGTTTACACACTTAGAGAAGGTGAAGAAATTAAATCGTCTATTGCAGGGGTGGCCAACCAGTCAGAGACCAAGAGCCACATTTTTTACTGTGTTACCGCAAAGAGCCACATACATACCTTTGCTCAGCCAGATTTATTGTAAATGTCACACACCAGCATAGTAATGACATAAATTGACTCCTACAGTACTAACAGCACAGGCCAGTCATTATCAACAATGAACATTGTGTACACTGTCTCACACAGACAAACTCTCAGTTCAACCAAGTCCACAAACAAAAATATAGTAATTTACAATAGCGTTTTTCTTGTACTATGCATGTTACTTAGTGGGACTTCTGGCATAAAATCAGAGCCTATTTTTGCGCAACATTCGCTCCTTGTGAGCTGTCATTTATTATAACTGTTTTTTACTAGCGCGCCCACCACGTGGGTGTACACCTCGCTCTCCTATTGGCTGCTCCCGGCTGAGCACTCTCGCCATTGGTCTGCCTCGCAGGGGGTGTGGCTTTTTCAGCTGACGCTCGATCTTTGGGATACTTTTTGTGTGCGCGACGCCGTTCATTGTCGCTTCTGGTTCACGGGAGCTCTCCCCCTCTGTTAAAAACGTTTACTCAAATGACCTTGCTCCTACTGGGAAACTTTGAGGTATTTTCATCCCAAGCACATGCGCATTGGACGAAAATACCGTATTGAACTCAAGCGAAGTGCACACGCAAATAAAAATAAAACTCAAATACAAAGTTTGATAAGGACGTAAGAGCCGCATGAAACCGGGCAAAGAGCCGCATCCGGCTCGGGAGCCGCGGGTTGGCCACCCCTGATCTACAGGTACATGGAGCTGTGGCTCCACCCCTGTGACAAAGCCCTGCCCAGGCAGGGCAGCTGTGACTACTTCCCCATCATCCCTCCTCCAAACAAGATTCCCTTCCTGTCTTTATTTAAACCCTTTTATTTGTCATTTCACACTTGATGATGTCTTTACTCTTGCTTAATTCTTGCTTGCTTTTTGGCTTGCTTGATTCTTGCTTGCTTTTTGGCTTGCTTGATTCTTGACTTTGACTCCCTTGGCTGCCTGTGATTAAAAGGCTGAGGTGGTGGAGTCCTTTCTTTCTTTAGAAAGCACATTGTTTGGTGCTAAGTAAAGTTTGATTGCCCCAGCTTCACCTACTATTGTGAGTACGTTACTCCTTGTTATATTTTGTATTTATCTTGGCAAAGTTAATGATTTTGAGTTGCATAGGGGGACTTGAGATAAGTTTAGACACCCCGAGGTATACATATAGTTTCTTGGATTGAGACACAGTTATTCCCCTGTCTAGACTTTGACTTACCTCAGTTCTGACAGTGGCACCCTTCAGCCTTATTTCCTGTATTTTGTGGGTGTTCATTTGAACACCTGCCTGGGAGGGTGGTTTTCACCATGTTTATTTGAGGGTGCCACTTTAGTATCTTTTGCTTCCCCTATGTTATCCCGTAGTCCAGGTTTTGGGTGGACTTTGTTGTAAATAAAATATCACTGAAGGCTACTTGCATTGTTTGTCTGACTCATCCTTGACCGAAGCCTTCTGCTGTGGTAGTTGCGACTCCCTGGTATATCTTACCCCAGGGGGAGTAGTAACAATACTGAACACAGCCAATGTATGGATGGCTTGTCAAACTATAAAAAGGACACAACTCAAAGGTAATAACACATTCTCAGTTTTGATACCTGACATCAGTTTTACCAACCTTTTGTGGACGGTAATCCAGCAGGGCATCAAAGCTTTTGAAGCTCTGCTTATGGATGGCCATCTTGACACCACTAAGTTTGTTGTGAACTTTTGTTTAGAAAGTCTCATTGCAGGCGTAGCAGGCTTCAAGTGGGCGAGGTGCGAACTGGAAGATGTTCGAGACAAGGATGTGCAAGCATGATGAGCTGGGCACTGAGGGTCCCATCTCACTTCTTGGAAAGAATGTATGCTGCCCTTTCACATACGTCTGTGGGTTTCAATAAAGAACAACATTGAACCTAATAATACAGTGGTATCTCTATGTACAAAAGCTTACAGATATAAACATTCAGGATAAGAAATGCTTTGAACAAAATCCAAGCCGGGGAATTAAATATCCCCGAAATATATATACATTTCCAGTATTTATTAAATTACAGTGACACCTTGCGATACGAGCTTAGTGTTCAAGCACCAAGCCAGTATGTCGATTTACTCGTATCTCAAGTCAATTTTTCCCATAGAAATTAACTAAATAAAAATTAATCCGTTCCCACCATCTAAAAGAACCCCACCAAATATAGGATATTACAATAGAAAAAACATTTTTATTTGTTCTACTTCATCTCCTACCCACAAAGTAACAAATACCTATCTTGTGGTTGTCATGTTCTAAAGTGTGAAATTACTCAGTACAGACAGTCGGTGGCACTTATCGCAGAGCGCGAGAGAGGGAGAGAAGACAGATTACAATACATACACACTTAAATGAGTTTAACAGCCTATTGCACACTGCCCCTTGGCGCCCACATCGGGAACCGTCTCGTATGCTCATATCTCAAATTTCCCTCATATTTTAAGGAAAATAATTGCTTAGAATTTTCCTTGTATCTCAAAATTCAAGTACGTTGGGACACTCGTATTTCAAGGTATTACTGTATTTGTAATTGTCATTAGTTCCACATTATCATATATTTGCTTGCAATGAAGAATATGCTTTACTTTACTATTAAACTTAGTTTTGTATATTTATGGTTTCATGTTTGCTTGCAAACATGCTGGGATTATTAGATTTACATTATTATATATTTGCTTGCAATTATATTTGCTTTACTATTACATCATATTGGTCTCTCGAATCTCGGAGCCAAGATACCGAAGGAATCCAGGCGCTGAGTCGACATCTGGCAAAGACCGTGGCCACATTCTTTATGAGCCTTTTGACAGGCTGGACCGCGGCTATGCACGTGGGTTCCAACGGTTCACGACTTAACCAAAAAGAGTAGAAGACATCTCTGGTGATTCCATATTAATGTGTGAGCTCTGTTAAATATTCGTAAGAGGATATTAAACATTAGTAAGAGGATGTGTGAGCCTGCGCGAGTCTATGTGAATGTGTCCATATGTTAGGGTTTTCCGAATGTGAGTGAATCATTCATATGATGAGAGAGGTTTCCGAATGCATGAGCTCAGTTAAATGATCTTAAATAAACATTCGTAGGAGGATGTAAATACTAGTCACTAACAGGTAAAGAGTATTAGTCTATAAAACTGTAAGAGCATTGGTGTCCTGTAACTAAGCTGGTTGTTACTTCAGCTCTAATATGATGGTTTTGCATGTGTGGTGATAACCTAAGGAAAAAAAAAACAAAGTGGCAAAGAATGAAAAGATGAAGGATAAACTGGCGTGCCGTGACGAGCCCGAGTCTCTCAAGGCGCTTGTGAAAAATGCGGGTGTAGTTGCATTAGAGGTTTTATAGCCATAAAATATTTTTTGAGGCTTTTTTTCAGAAGTTTGGTTGTTTTCATGGCATAAAACAAGTGCTGGAATATAGTCAACATTAGCATTTCCAAATTATGAAATACAAGCAAAAGAGCCCGCATTTCCGAGCCTCCTACTTGGCCGGTACCTGTGTTGTGTTAGTATGCATCCATCATATAATGGGAAACTGTTGGTTCGAGTGTATGATATAGGTGGTAAATTTGGGGGTTTGATGTAGGACGTACACGTGTAACTAAGAGCCATATTTAAATCTCCCTTATGTGTATCCTTTCAATAGGGTTCCAATGTAAAGACAATTTACAAATAATGGGTTTGTGTTGTTCACATGTAGGGTTGGAATGGAGAAGAACTGTATCAAAGATGGGTAGAAGTTTGGCGCAGGGAGGTATAGGGGGATTGTAGAACTTCTTTGGAAACAAAGTTGTTGGTAAGAGTTTTGGGAGAGAAAATGAACAGCTTGGATGAAGACCTGACACGCAATCTGGCGACGTAGAGCTGCCCATGTGAGAAACACTGTTCTTGCAGATGAATTCCTGCAAAATCTACTGTCTGGCCTTGAGATTTATTCACCTGAAACTGTGAACGGCGGAAGTGTATTCCGTGTTGATTTGATGGGGAGAAGTGCATGCGTGGAATAAAAACAGTTTCTCCTCTCCCACTGCCTGTCTGTATCTTTGCTTCAATAATGTTTGGAGTGACTGTACTACGAAGCAGTTGCCGTTGCATTGGTTCGGCGGCATCAGATTCTAGATGAGCATAATTGGAGATCCAATTTTGAGCCAAAGGATGTGTGATGGCAAAGTGGGTGGTTTGAGGGATTTCAATAATTCCACAGTATGTTGTGACAGGTCTGTGGGGTTCTGGTGTGCGGTCAATAGATTTGTAGACCCGCTCCTCTCCTGGGATAAGTTCCAGAAGCCGCTGATTTATTGCATTGACATTTGCGTTTTTCGGAATCAGAATGACGAGCGTGTCTAGCCGATTCAAGTCCCGGTAGTTTGTTTAATTTGTCAAAATCTGCCTGCTGCAGATCTTTTGGTGTCGCCAAGATTGTGGCTATATGCTGTACGTCTATGTAGTCATCATCAGGAGCCGGACGGCCTTCACCAATTTCCAAAAGTGCTGGAGAGAAGTTAGAACACTCAGGGTCTGCACGCACGGCCACGTGAGTTGTCGCAAGCCATACCCTTTACTTCATTGCACGTTGGCCTATTTTCTTAGCACATCTTGTCCTTGAAGTTTGTTTTGGGAAAATAGTTCTCAAGGGTTGTAATTTTATGTTTGCTTTTGGGGACCAAAGAAATTAAACATTGAGCGGTTTGGCCCATAAGTCCCTGGAGGTTAAATTGGCAGTCCAATCGTAGTTGAAATGTTTTTTTTTTAATCGATTTGGCTGTTAAGAGACCCATGTTCTTGAAACTCCGGATTAACACCTTTTACGGGGTCTTACAAACGTGTGTCGAATTTGGTGTGAATTGTAATATTTTTTGGGGAAAACCTAACTTTTTCGATTACCGGTTTTAGATACTTATAGGGGGTGCTAACTGTGTGAATTGTCATGAAAATCGGTTCTGCTCTTTCAGAGTCCACACACGCACACACAAACAGACTACGCATGAGGGAGGGTAAGTAAGAAGACTGTGAGAGGTAAGTGACCCATCTTATTCTTGTTGGCATCGGTGAGGCAACTTGCAGTCGCCGGATTGATGGCGCTTAAGGAGGCGGAGAGCTAACAAGTATGAATATGTCATAAATAAATGTCATAAATGGGTCTTGACTGGGAAGACAAACTTGTGGAGAAGCACTATACTATTTCGTCATACGCTGCTGAGGGTATGATGACTACTAGGCTTTTTGTCAAGTCAATGATGACGACAATGCCTATGTCTGATTTTCATTTTCATGTATATAATAGTTTATATTTAATTCAACCTCTGAGTGTTGCAACATTATTTATGTAGACAGGTTATCTAAGAAATAATGGAATGGGCAAAACCAGAACAGGATGGATCATATATGGATCGCTAATAAAAATGTAGAAGCAAAACTTTTACCAGCTCAATTCTATGCAAAAACAGCTAAACTGGCAGCAGGGGTATAACTAGATGCAAAAACAGGAAGGTTACATTTGTACAAATGGTTAATATTTGTGTGTGTGTTTTCAATGTGTCACTGCTTTTCCATTTATTGCATTATTGGATTACCAAGAGTTAATCGCAGCCACTGGCAAGGCAGTCGCTCATGCTGACTGTGGCGAGCAACGGCTGTGATTCGACTTCCAAATCAAAATTCTTTTTGCAAATGTCTGGTGCACATATCTAATACATTAATTGCCTAGATGGGAATTGTTTTGCTAAATGGAGAGTAAAAGGGGGTGAGCTGCCAAAAAGCCCCAGTTGGGGATGGCAGTCTCCACCTATGATGAAAATTTGCATGCCACTGATGTATGGGTAAATGACCCAAATGGACACACTAGTGGTTGGCACATCGACCTCACAGTTTCGAGATCGACTATTGAAAGCCGGGTGGAACCCGACCTTCCAGAGTGTGGAGTATGCATGGTGTCCTTGGGAATTCATAGGTTTTCTCCAGATACTCCAGTTTTCTCAACTAACAAAAATTATGGATGTTAGGCTGGTTGAACACTCTAAGTTACCCCTGGTTACAAATGTGAGCATGAATGGTTGTTCATCTTCTTGTGTTTTTGGTTGGCTGGCCACCAAGATATAATCAATCAATCAGTTATCAAGGTCTAAAAATGTGGGAATTTGGAATCAATTTCTGAAACTGTCAATAAGCCCTTATCAGGCGTAACAGTGACCAATTTTAGTCGAAATGTTTAATTAGATGAAATTTTAATGAAGATGCAACAGCAAAGTGCAAATTAGAAACTTGACCTAGATATACAAATATCCTGCTCTGCGAAATGGGGATTTTGGGAGCATTGAGGAAAAAAAATAATATGTAGATAAGATCACTTGGGTGAGCTGCCATATTGATCATGGGAAGTCCCATGTCTTGACAGGGGGAATAGGGCCTTGTTACGGTGCCACTACACAATTTATGGATTTAATTTGTTTACAGATTTTTTTCAAAGCATGCTTAACCTGTGCTTGGCATATCAGTCCACAATATTTTCGAATGGCCTTCCCAAAGTCCTGACTTAAACCCCATTGAGAACTTGTGCACAATGCTGAGAAAAAAAAGTCCATGTCACAAAGCCATCATATCTAACTGAACTTGTACCAATTCTGCAAAGAGGAGTGGTCAAAGATTCATCTGAAGGTTGCCAGAATCTTGTGGATGGCTACCAAAAGCGCCTAATTGAAGTGAAAATGGCCGAGGAACATGTTAGCAAATATTAACGCTGGTGTGTGTATATTTTTGACCCAGCCGATTTGATCACTTTTTTTCTGTTCACCCATAATAAAGCCATGAAGGAAGCAAACTTCATGACTGTTTTTTTTGTGACAAAGAAGTATCTGTTCCAATCACTCTATGAGAGAAAAATCAGAGTTGTAGAAATAACTGCAAACTCAAGAGAGCCATGACATCGTGTTATTCACAATTGTATGTAAACTTTTGACCACAACTGTAGGTGTTTGCCACAGTTTCTCCACGTCAATGTTATGATGTACCGCACTCGTAGATTCCTGCTACTGATTGTAAACCACTAAGTGTTTTGTTTACTAAAATGTTCTGAAAATGTTTGTGGGTAAGCGTGCATTATTTACTCAGGTTTTAACACCTTTTTGGCAATAAGGTTAAACCGACAATGTTTCTTCACTGGAGAGTTGGTGTCGATGAAGTTTCCGTGTAGTTAGACATGGCTACAGTCGGCTTACTGAATTCGCCAATAGAGACGGCGACTGGTTCGAATATGTCGAACCAGTCGCCGTCACCAGTCGTATATGTATGTATGTATGTGTGTGTATGTATGTATATGTATATATATATATATATATATATATATATATATATATATATATATATATATATATATATATATATATATATATATTTTTTTTTTTTTTTTTTTTTTTTCTATAGGAACGTGGGTCGGGTGTTTGGTGTAAAAGAGGAGACAGGAGGAGGAGGCTAAGGATTGAAAGAAAAGCCTGCTTAAGAACTTGTATGTAGCTTGAAAAGGTTGCTATGGTGAGGCTTAGGTGGTGAGGATAATTCAAATGAAGCTCTCTTATGACAGGATGTCATGTATTAAACGTGCGTTTTAATACACATTTCAAACAGTTTATTTCATTTTAACATATAAAAATGAATGGGCCTGTTTAAAAAGAATATTTATGTCCAAAGTGAACGAAAGAAATGAAAAAGAAAAGAAAATAACTATTTTCCATGTATTTTTCATCAATAACTTAAAATCTCTTGTAATTTATTATACAAATATTTTTTTTGTTACTGCAATGAATATTATTTGCAATCATTGACATCCATTTATCAGAAAGAATAGGTAGTATTGATTGTTGACCACTTCGTCTTGACTAGGGGTGGGTTCTAAAACTCAAGACATGGCCGCGATAATAAAAAAAAAAGTGAAGTAGGATCACCCCTGTTGTTAATACCATATTAGATTTTCTCGCGGCTATACAGAAATCCAAGTAAATATGTAAAAGTGCAATTATCAAGTATGTTTATTAAATATTACAGTGATCGGACGATTCGCCAAAAGACGGACGTTTGGGCGACTGGACAGTTCACCAAACGGACGTTTGGGCGACCGGACAGTTCGCCAAACGGACATTTGGGCGACTGTACAGTTCGCCGAATGGACGTTTGAACGACCGGAGAGTTCGCCGAATGAACGTTTGGGCCCGCCACCCGGATCGTGTGTGTATATGTTACCTCGGCCCGCGGGCCATATACTGCCCGTTAGGATTTTTAATCCAACCCGCCGCCCAAATTAAGTAAATTGTCTAAAGTAAGTAAGACTGCTCTCTTTGACCTCATTCATTTCCCTTACCGCTCATCACTCTCAATTTAAAGACTGCTCTCTTTCGTTGAAAGTAAATTTGAAAATACATTTCCACCTTCAATTGTGTCTTTTTTCTTATACGTATTTCAATCCCCAGCGTTGATAAATTAAATTACGTGTCCAAATGCTGTCAAATTTTAGTATCCATTCTGGCCCCCAAGTCAAAAAGTTTGCCAACCTCTTAAACCAATTATCAATACGCTGGCATCGACTGCGGTAGACGTTTGATCCATGTTGACTTTGAGGTGCAGAGTACTCAACACTCATTTATCCCATCGGCTGCCATTGACAGCTGTAGACGTCCGGTTCATATTGACTGTGAGGTGCAGAGTACTCCACTCATTTAATACTGTATCAAAACTTTACATTGTACATCCACTAGATAGAGCTCTAACAACAGAAATAGCATCGGCAAAAGAAAAATTACAAATACAATACAAACTATATATATATATATATATATATATATATATATATATATATATATATATATATATATATATATATATATATATATATATATATATATATATATATATATATATATATATATATATATATATATATATATATATATATATATATATATATATATATATATATATATATATATATATATATATATATATCGAATTCTGTGTTTGTACAGCTTTTTTACGGATTTTTATCCTTTATTTTATGTTTTTATTGTCTCTTAAGACTTTAGTTGTTACTTCACTTTATATATTATATTCGATACTTTAATGTTTTGGGACTTTACTTTCAAGACTCTACTCCAAGACTCAAGCTGTGCGAGAGGCAGTCTTTGATCTACTAGTTTAGTCCATCTTATCAAATTCAAATTTCAAAATTTTGGAGACTATTTTGACCCACCCAGCCATGCCTACGCTGCTTTACACGAAGGATCAACTGTTAGCGCTACGCAACACCGGGATTCCCCTGGACTTGGACCTCCCCGCTGAGTTAAAGAGGAAGAGAAGAGGATGCAGAGCCGGACGAAAATGTCAGGAGAAAAAGCGACGCTTCAGACCCAGCATTCCATCTATTATTATAGGGAACGTAAGATCTCTCCCCAACAAGATGGAAGAGCTAACGGCGCTGACCAAACAACAAGGACAATATCGGAGCGCCTGCATTATCTGCTTCACGGAGACCTGGCTGGATGAGCGAATACCAGACTCTCTCATCTCCTTGGATGGCTTTCAGCTGGTGAGGGCGGACAGGGACGCTGAGGAGAGCGGTAGGAAGAAAGGTGGGGGACTAGCTGTCTTTATTAACAGTAGATGGTGCAGTCCTGGGCATATTACTGTGAAGGAGCAATTTTGCACTCGAGATATCGAGCTAGTAGCTGTTAGCATCAGGCCGTTTTACATCCCCCGGGAGTTCTCGCACGTCATCATAATAACTGTGTATATACCTCCTTTGGCCGACGCAGCAGTGGCTCGTGAGCTGCTCCACACTACTCTGTCCCGGCTACAGACGTATCACCCCCAGTCTCTCCTTCTTATCTCCGGTGATTTTAACCATGCTCCCTTGACTTCAACTCTCCCCACCTTCACTCAGTATGTGAAGTGCTGCACCAAGGAACAAAAAACTCTGGACCTGTTGTATGCCAACACAAAGGAGGCATACAGCTCAGCCCCCCTTCCCCCACTGGGCCGCTCAGACCACAACCTGGTCCATCTGATCCCCACCTACATCCCTACGATGAGGAAAATAAAACCTACCACGAGAATCATACAAAGATGGACCGAGGAGACCAGCATGGTACTGAGGGACTGTTTTGAGACAACCGACTGGGAGGTGCTGTGCAAACCACATGGGGAAGACATCGACAGCTTGACCCACTGCATCACAGATTACATTAACTTCTGTGTGGAGAACATCGTACCCTCCAAGAAGGTCCGTTGTTACTCCAACAATAAGCCGTGGGTCACCAGGGATCTAAGGGCCCTCCTGAACAAGAAGAAGAGGGCTTTTAGGTCTGGGGAGAAGGAGAGTCTCAAAACGGTCCAGAAGGAGCTGAAGAGAGAGATAAGGAGGGGAAAGACCAGCTACAGGAGGAGGCTAGAGAAGCAACTCCAAAGAGGCAACACCAAAGAGGTCTGGAGGAGCTTGAGGACCATCTCGGGCCATGGAGGCAACAGTGGGAGAGGCCCGGAGTCCGGAGACGGGGAGTGGGCCAATGAACTGAATCAGTTCTTTAACAGATTCAGCCCTGCCCCTGCTCCCCTGACCCCCCAGACCAGAAGCAACTCTACCCCCTCGTTCTCCTCTTCCTCCCCCTCTTCCACCGGTCTCTGCATCACTGTCGATCAGGTGACAAAACAACTAAAGAAGATCGAGGCAAGGAAGGCTACCGGTCCGGACGGCCTCAGCTCCAGACTACTGAGGGAGTGTGCAGATCAGCTTGGCACAGTGATTTTGCATATTTTCAACCTCAGCCTCAGTCTGCAGAAGGTCCCCACCTTGTGAAAAAACTTCCTGCGTGGTCCCAGTCCCAAAGACTGCGAAAACCCCAGGGAGCCAAACCACTTCAGGCCGGTAGCACAAACCTCTCACCTGATCAAGACACTGGAGAGGATCATCCTCAACCACCTGAGCCCCCTGATGAATGCAGAGCTGGACCCTCTGCAGTTCGCCTATCGTCCAGGCATTGGTGTGGAAGATGCTACCACCTATCTGATGCACAGGTCTCTTTCACACCTGGAGAACTCGGGAAGCATGGTGAGAATGATGTTTTTTGACCTCTCCAGTGCATTCAACACCATTCAGCCGGTCCTTCTGAGAGGGAAACTGGAGGTGGCGGGAGTAAGGAACCACCTGCATGGATCATCGACTTCCTCACCAACAGACCACAATATGTGAGACTCCAGGACTGTACGTCTGATGTGGTAACTTGCAGCACGGGGGCCCCACAAGGCACAGTGCTTTCCCCACTCCTCTTCTCCCTCTACACGTCAGACTTTAAACATAATACAGACACCTGCCACCTCCAGAAATTCTCCGATGACACCGCCATTGTTGGACGAGTGACTGACGGTAACGACCTGGAGTACAGGGGAGTCATCACAGCCTTTGTCGACTGGTGTAGGCAAAAGCACCTGCACATCAACACCAGTAAGACAAAGGAAATGGTCGTTGACTTTCGGAGGACACCTCAACAGACCACTCAGGTGAACATCCAGGGTAAAGACACTGAAATCGTGGAGAACTTGAAGTACCTGGGTGTTCACCTCAACAGCAAACTAGACTGGTCCACAAACATAGATGCCCTGTACAGAAGGGGCCAGAGCCGCCTCTACCTGTTGAGGAGCCTACGGTCCTTTGGTGTGTGCAGGTCACTGTTGAGGACCTTCTATGACACTGTGGTGGCATCTACTGTGTTTTATGCAGTGGTCTGTTGGGGAAGTGGGAGCACGGAGAGGGACAGGAACAGGCTGAACAAGCTGATCAGGAGGGCCAGCTCTGTTCCGGGCTGTCCTTTGGACTCTGTGGAGGAAGTGGGAGAGCGGAGGATGCTGACCAGGATGAGGTCCATCATGGACAGCACCTCCCACCCCCTGCACGAGTCGGTGGAGTCCCTTCGAAGCTCCTTTAGGAGTAGACTGCGGTACCCTCACTGCAGGAAGGAGCGCTTCCGCAGATCCTTCCTCCCATCAGCTGTCAGGCTCTTTAACTTAAAAAAGGCTGTGGGTTAGGACCTCCTGAATTCGGATACAGTATAGATGTGCTTTTCTATATATATATATATATATATATATATATATATATATATATATATATATATATATATATATATATATATATATATATATATATATATATATATATATATATATATATATATATATATATATATATATATATATATATATATATATATATATATATATATATATATATATATATATATATATATATATATATATATATATATATATATATATATATATATATATATATATATATATATATATATATATATATATATATATATATATATATATATATAGATATATATATATATATATATATAGATATATATATATATATAGATATATATATAGATATATATATAGATATATATATAGATATATATATATATATATATATATATATATATATATATATATATATAGATATATATATAGATATATATATAGATATATATATATATATATATATATATATATAGATATATATATAGATATATATATATATATATATATATATATATATATATATATATATATATATATATATATATATATATATATATATAGATATATATATATATAGATATATATATATATAGATATATATAGATATATAGATATATAGATATATAGATATATAGATATATAGATATATAGATATATAGATATATAGATATATAGATATATAGATATATAGATATATAGATATATAGATATATAGATATATAGATATATAGATATATAGATATATAGATATATAGATATATAGATATATAGATATATAGATATATAGATATATAGATATATAGATATATAGATATATAGATATATAGATATATAGATATATAGATATATAGATATATAGATATATAGATATATAGATATATAGATATATAGATATATAGATATAAAGATATATAGATATATAGATATATAGATATATAGATATATAGATATATAGATATATAGATATATAGATATATAGATATATAGATATATAGATATATAGATATAAAGATATATAGATATATAGATATATAGATATATAGATATATAGATATATAGATATATAGATATATAGATATATAGATATATAGATATATAGATATATAGATAGATAGATATATAGATATATAGATAGATAGATATATAGATATAGATAGATAGATATATAGATATATAGATAGATAGATAGATAGATAGATAGATAGATAGATAGATAGATAGATAGATAGATAGATAGATAGATAGATAGATAGATAGATAGATAGATAGATAGATAGATAGATAGATAGATAGATAGATAGATAGATAGATAGATAGATAGATAGATAGATAGATAGATAGATAGATAGATAGATAGATAGATAGATAGATAGATAGATAGATAGATAGATAGATAGATAGATAGATAGATAGATAGATAGATAGATAGATAGATAGATAGATAGATAGATAGATAGATAGATAGATAGATAGATAGATAGATAGATAGATAGATAGATAGATAGATAGATAGATAGATAGATAGATAGATAGATAGATAGATAGATAGATAGATAGATAGATAGATAGATAGATAGATAGATAGATAGATAGATAGATAGATAGATAGATAGATAGATAGATAGATAGATAGATAGATAGATAGATAGATAGATAGATAGATAGATAGATAGATAGATAGATAGATAGATAGATAGATAGATAGATAGATAGATAGATAGATAGATAGATAGATAGATAGATAGATAGATAGATAGATAGATAGATAGATAGATAGATAGATAGATAGATAGATAGATAGATAGATAGATAGATAGATAGATAGATAGATAGATAGATAGATAGATAGATAGATAGATAGATAGATAGATAGATAGATAGATAGATAGATAGATAGATAGATAGATAGATAGATAGATAGATAGATAGATAGATAGATAGATAGATAGATAGATAGATAGATAGATAGATAGATAGATAGATAGATAGATAGATAGATAGATAGATAGATAGATAGATAGATAGATAGATAGATAGATAGATAGATAGATAGATAGATAGATAGATAGATAGATAGATAGATAGATAGATAGATAGATAGATAGATAGATAGATAGATAGATAGATAGATAGATAGATAGATAGATAGATAGATAGATAGATAGATAGATAGATAGATAGATAGATAGATAGATAGATAGATAGATAGATAGATAGATAGATAGATAGATAGATAGATAGATAGATAGATAGATAGATAGATAGATAGATAGATAGATAGATAGATAGATAGATAGATAGATAGATAGATAGATAGATAGATAGATAGATAGATAGATAGATAGATAGATAGATAGATAGATAGATAGATAGATAGATAGATAGATAGATAGATAGATAGATAGATAGATAGATAGATAGATAGATAGATAGATAGATAGATAGATAGATAGATAGATAGATAGATAGATAGATAGATAGATAGATAGATAGATAGATAGATAGATAGATAGATAGATAGATAGATAGATAGATAGATAGATAGATAGATAGATAGATAGATAGATAGATAGATAGATAGATAGATAGATAGATAGATAGATAGATAGATAGATAGATAGATAGATAGATAGATAGATAGATAGATAGATAGATAGATAGATAGATAGATAGATAGATAGATAGATAGATAGATAGATAGATAGATAGATAGATAGATAGATAGATAGATAGATAGATAGATAGATAGATAGATAGATAGATAGATAGATAGATAGATAGATAGATAGATAGATAGATAGATAGATAGATAGATAGATAGATAGATAGATAGATAGATAGATAGATAGATAGATAGATAGATAGATAGATAGATAGATAGATAGATAGATAGATAGATAGATAGATAGATAGATAGATAGATAGATAGATAGATAGATAGATAGATAGATAGATAGATAGATAGATAGATAGATAGATAGATAGATAGATAGATAGATAGATAGATAGATAGATAGATAGATAGATAGATAGATAGATAGATAGATAGATAGATAGATAGATAGATAGATAGATAGATAGATAGATAGATAGATAGATAGATAGATAGATAGATAGATAGATAGATAGATAGATAGATAGATAGATAGATAGATAGATAGATAGATAGATAGATAGATAGATAGATAGATAGATAGATAGATAGATAGATAGATAGATAGATAGATAGATAGATAGATAGATAGATAGATAGATAGATAGATAGATAGATAGATAGATAGATAGATAGATAGATAGATAGATAGATAGATAGATAGATAGATAGATAGATAGATAGATAGATAGATAGATAGATAGATAGATAGATAGATAGATAGATAGATAGATAGATAGATAGATAGATAGATAGATAGATAGATAGATAGATAGATAGATAGATAGATAGATAGATAGATAGATAGATAGATAGATAGATAGATAGATAGATAGATAGATAGATAGATAGATAGATAGATAGATAGATAGATAGATAGATAGATAGATAGATAGATAGATAGATAGATAGATAGATAGATAGATAGATAGATAGATAGATAGATAGATAGATAGATAGATAGATAGATAGATAGATAGATAGATAGATAGATAGATAGATAGATAGATAGATAGATAGATAGATAGATAGATAGATAGATAGATAGATAGATAGATAGATAGATAGATAGATAGATAGATAGATAGATAGATAGATAGATAGATAGATAGATAGATAGATAGATAGATAGATAGATAGATAGATAGATAGATAGATAGATAGATAGATAGATAGATAGATAGATAGATAGATAGATAGATAGATAGATAGATAGATAGATAGATAGATAGATAGATAGATAGATAGATAGATAGATAGATAGATAGATAGATAGATAGATAGATAGATAGATAGATAGATAGATAGATAGATAGATAGATAGATAGATAGATAGATAGATAGATAGATAGATAGATAGATAGATAGATAGATAGATAGATAGATAGATAGATAGATAGATAGATAGATAGATAGATAGATAGATAGATAGATAGATAGATAGATAGATAGATAGATAGATAGATAGATAGATAGATAGATAGATAGATAGATAGATAGATAGATAGATAGATAGATAGATAGATAGATAGATAGATAGATAGATAGATAGATAGATAGATAGATAGATAGATAGATAGATAGATAGATAGATAGATAGATAGATAGATAGATAGATAGATAGATAGATAGATAGATAGATAGATAGATAGATAGATAGATAGATAGATAGATAGATAGATAGATAGATAGATAGATAGATAGATAGATAGATAGATAGATAGATAGATAGATAGATAGATAGATAGATAGATAGATAGATAGATAGATAGATAGATAGATAGATAGATAGATAGATAGATAGATAGATAGATAGATAGATAGATAGATAGATAGATAGATAGATAGATAGATAGATAGATAGATAGATAGATAGATAGATAGATAGATAGATAGATAGATAGATAGATAGATAGATAGATAGATAGATAGATAGATAGATAGATAGATAGATAGATAGATAGATAGATAGATAGATAGATAGATAGATAGATAGATAGATAGATAGATAGATAGATAGATAGATAGATAGATAGATAGATAGATAGATAGATAGATAGATAGATAGATAGATAGATAGATAGATAGATAGATAGATAGATAGATAGATAGATAGATAGATAGATAGATAGATAGATAGATAGATAGATAGATAGATAGATAGATAGATAGATAGATAGATAGATAGATAGATAGATAGATAGATAGATAGATAGATAGATAGATAGATAGATAGATAGATAGATAGATAGATAGATAGATAGATAGATAGATAGATAGATAGATAGATAGATAGATAGATAGATAGATAGATAGATAGATAGATAGATAGATAGATAGATAGATAGATAGATAGATAGATAGATAGATAGATAGATAGATAGATAGATAGATAGATAGATAGATAGATAGATAGATAGATAGATAGATAGATAGATAGATAGATAGATAGATAGATAGATAGATAGATAGATAGATAGATAGATAGATAGATAGATAGATAGATAGATAGATAGATAGATAGATAGATAGATAGATAGATAGATAGATAGATAGATAGATAGATAGATAGATAGATAGATAGATAGATAGATAGATAGATAGATAGATAGATAGATAGATAGATAGATAGATAGATAGATAGATAGATAGATAGATAGATAGATAGATAGATAGATAGATAGATAGATAGATAGATAGATAGATAGATAGATAGATAGATAGATAGATAGATAGATAGATAGATAGATAGATAGATAGATAGATAGATAGATAGATAGATAGATAGATAGATAGATAGATAGATAGATAGATAGATAGATAGATAGATAGATAGATAGATAGATAGATAGATAGATAGATAGATAGATAGATAGATAGATAGATAGATAGATAGATAGATAGATAGATAGATAGATAGATAGATAGATAGATAGATAGATAGATAGATAGATAGATAGATAGATAGATAGATAGATAGATAGATAGATAGATAGATAGATAGATAGATAGATAGATAGATAGATAGATAGATAGATAGATAGATAGATAGATAGATAGATAGATAGATAGATAGATAGATAGATAGATAGATAGATAGATAGATAGATAGATAGATAGATAGATAGATAGATAGATAGATAGATAGATAGATAGATAGATAGATAGATAGATAGATAGATAGATAGATAGATAGATAGATAGATAGATAGATAGATAGATAGATAGATAGATAGATAGATAGATAGATAGATAGATAGATAGATAGATAGATAGATAGATAGATAGATAGATAGATAGATAGATAGATAGATAGATAGATAGATAGATAGATAGATAGATAGATAGATAGATAGATAGATAGATAGATAGATAGATAGATAGATAGATAGATAGATAGATAGATAGATAGATAGATAGATAGATAGATAGATAGATAGATAGATAGATAGATAGATAGATAGATAGATAGATAGATAGATAGATAGATAGATAGATAGATAGATAGATAGATAGATAGATAGATAGATAGATAGATAGATAGATAGATAGATAGATAGATAGATAGATAGATAGATAGATAGATAGATAGATAGATAGATAGATAGATAGATAGATAGATAGATAGATAGATAGATAGATAGATAGATAGATAGATAGATAGATAGATAGATAGATAGATAGATAGATAGATAGATAGATAGATAGATAGATAGATAGATAGATAGATAGATAGATAGATAGATAGATAGATAGATAGATAGATAGATAGATAGATAGATAGATAGATAGATAGATAGATAGATAGATAGATAGATAGATAGATAGATAGATAGATAGATAGATAGATAGATAGATAGATAGATAGATATAGATATAGATATAGATATAGATATAGATATAGATATAGATATAGATATAGATATAGATATAGATATAGATATAGATATAGATATAGATATAGATATAGATATAGATATAGATATAGATATAGATATAGATATAATATAGATATAGATATTAGATAGATATAGATATAGATATAGATATAGATATAGATATAGATATAGATATAGATATAGATATAGATATAGATATAGATATAGATATAGATATAGATATAGATATAGATATAGATATAGATATAGATATAGATATAGATATAGATATAGATATAGATATAGATATATATGATATAGATATAGATATATATATATATATATATATATATATATATATATATATATATATATATATATATATATATATATATATAATATATATATATATATATATATATATATATATATATATATATATATATAATATATATATATATATATATATATACTATATCTATCTATATCTATATCTATATACTATCTATATCCTATATATAATATATTATATATATATAAATTATATATATATATATATATATATATATATATATATATATATACATATTTATATAGTTACATGTTAAGTAGGTAGATTGAAACATAAATAAATGAATGTAATATATTGGAAGAGATATAAGTATAAAGAAAAATTAAAATAATGTTGACCCGTATGTATTGCATGGTGATTTTTTTTGTCCTTCTCTTGCTTTGTGCCCTACTCAACTTAGATTTTTGGCTGCCATTGGATTAATTTAATTACTTCTAGGCCCTTCCAGTTAAAATAGATAGGACGTCAACAGGTGATAACAACATTTATTTCCTCTATTACCAACTACCACAAAATATACTCTGTAGCCTGATCTGGCAATGAATGGGTTTAGCATATGATATCTTTTGAATAAATGTCCACTGTGTAATGAGCAGAGTAACTGAATGGTTAATTAACAACACGCAAATTTATTCAACTCTGGGATTGAAAAATATTAGCAGAAAATAATCAGGCCAAGGTCATCATGGAATGGACACAAATGAAATTTAAAGCCCTCCCTGCCAGTTACTCCACTTCCCTCTGTCAACCTATTAGAATTGCTTTCAAAATGTAATTCATTAGTCCTAGATACTTTTCAAAATAAAAAAAATGAAATAATTCTTACCCCATGTACTAAAACATCCAATAGCGACCACGGAGAGTTAAATCGAGCTTCCAACCACCCTACATTATCTCGTTCCCAATGATTGTTTCAAGAGATCCACCTGACATTTGTCAAGCGATCTAGTGAATTGACAGTCATATGGAATCTCAGCAGTCCATCCCTCCAAAATAAAGGGGAACACTGATCATTTGCTTACTTTTAAATTAAGACACATTGTAATTGGTCCACACAGTGTAGATAGTTAATTAAGAAGGATTATCTTCTTTTTTCTATTTTTCTATATGAAATGCATTCAAATGAAGAAATCCCTTCTCCATTCGAGGTCAACATGGTTGATAAAAGAGGACATGATTAATGGATTACAAAGGGGATCAGACATGTTGCACCACCTGTGACCCTCAGTAAACAACAGATTGCTGCCCTGTTAGTCGATGCCAGCAATGCTAAAGGTTGAGAAGAGGTGTAAAAAAATAACTTTTCACGTTCATATTTTTTCCAGTTAAAAGTATATGCCTTTATCCTATGATGTGCCGTTTGTAAAGATGTGCTCTGTTATAAACACAACATTTTCTCACATTTAGCGCCACATATTTTGCACATTTACAACAATATTTAGAAGCCTGAGTATTTTTGCTCGGCACAAGGAAATGGAGAACCATACCACAAAAATGTCGGGACACTTTAGAGTTTTCAATCAGCCTTCCCTGCATATTTTTGGGGGTGTGGGAGAAAATGGGAGGACCCAGGAAACAAAGACCACACACTACCTGGCCGCTCTAAAACCTAATTTTAAATGATAAAACTATATACTAAAAAATGGCTGTGGGTTAGGACCTACTGAATTGCGTATACATGTGCTTCTACATATATATGTATGTGTATGTATATATATATTTCAGCAACATGACTACTTATTTATATATTTATTCATGTATTTATTTATGAACTTACTATTAACTACCTTTTTGTGTAAAATGCCTTTCCTATTTCTGCATCCTCACCCTCTTGCTAAAGAAATTTCCCGAATACGGGATGAATAAAGTTATCCAATCCAATCCAATACTAAAGTATACTATAGTATAGTATTAGTATTAAATCTAAATATTAAATGTAAATTCTAAACACAAATCCTAAATATAAATCCTAAATATAAATCCTAAATATAAATCCTAAATATAAATCCTAAGTATAAATCCTAAATATAAATCCCAAATATAAATCCCAAATATAAATCCTAAATATAAATCCTAAATATAAATCCTGAATATAAATCCTAAATATAAATCCTAAATATAAATCCTAAATATAAATCCTTAATATAAATCCTAAATATAAATCCTAAATATAAATCCTAAATATAAATGCTAAATATAAATCTTAAATATAAATCCTAAATATAAATCCTAAATATAAATCCTAAATATAAATCCTAAACATAAATCCTAAATATAAATCCTAAATTAAAATCCTGAATATTAATCCTAAATATAAATCTTAAATATAAGTCCTAAATATAAATCCTAAATATAAATCCTAAATATAAATCCTAAATATAAATCCTAAATATGAATCCTAAATATTAATCCTAAATATAAATCCTAAATAATAATCCTAAATATAAATCCTAAATATAAATCTTAAATATAAATCCTAAATATAAATCATAAATATAAATCCTAAATATAAATCCTAAATATAAATCCTAAATATAAATCCTAAATATAAATCCTAAATATAAATCCTAAATATAAATCCTAAATATAAATCCTAAATATAAATCCTAAATATAAATCCTAAATATAAATCCTAAATATAAATCCTAAATTTAAATTTTTGGGGTTATTCTGGGATACTATTATAAATGTGAGCATTAATCATTATACGTATATATTAATATATGTGCTTGCAACGGAGACAAACGCTCAGTTTAACTGCTACCGCAGGACACTTCTCCCTGCAGCTGTCTCCAAGGACGTTTAATTGTTTTGCCTTATTCCAAGATCTCACCCAGTCCCGGTCTCCGAGGACTATTGATCTGGGTTTGCAATGAAGATCTGTGAATGACTCTTGAATTGTTTTGATTCCAGTGGATGGCTAACATTTAACCTCCGGGAATGCTCGCTCGGTTCACCTAATAAGGAATTGTTTTGCCGAATGGAGGCTGTTGTGTATAAAACCTAACAGCAGTTGTTATTTTGAAATTGTTTTGATTTGATGTCTTAAATTGGCAGGAGATGAATTCGGTCTTTTAGATTAATCTGTGACGGGGACAAAGTCAAGATGGATTCTTCTGGCAAATAACGCCGAAGATGTGCCCGATGCCTCCCTTATATTGTTTTATATTATATTAAAGATAACTAAAAATGAACCTAACAATTTGGTACTTCAAGCCACGGGGTCAACACACCGGAAAGGAATCCGGGCGCTGTTGATCGACATCTGGGAAAGACCATGCGCACACCGTCTAAAACCCTCAGTGGGCTGGATTTTCGACATAGCGTCTGGATTCTCGACAGTTGAAGACTAATCCAACTAAGGGACATCTGAAGACATCTCTGGTGAGTCCACATGAATGTCTGCATGTTGCGACGGAGGCTCCAAATGCGCGAAAGGGGCATTTCATGCGAAGGTCCATTTTGAGAAATGAGACTCGCGTCCTGAAAACGACAACTTTAAAACCTAGTCTCTGGCAGGTAAAACTAAGGGCGTCGGTCTCCAGTACTCCGGAAAAGTACTTAAACTCTGCATTGTGGGTTGCGTGAGTAGTTCTGAAAAAAATACAAATAAGATAACTGATAGGTTCATTAATAATTACCCTTTGTAATTATCAATAACTGCAGGCAGACATCTTATTCAATTATTGACATTTAATTAAATAGATTGGATCACAGATAAGAAACCTTAAGGGAGGAGATCTTCAAAAGTATCCTCTCGAACAGTATTTTGCGTACGGCTTTAAGGCATTTGGGAAAAAACAATCACGCCTTCATTTGACCTTACAATCATATAACAATTACATAAAGAAGCCCGAAGTGTCCCGAGTGTTATGGAAGTGGCAGATATCCGTATCTGTTGTTAGACCTTGGCGTCTCTTTGCCTTGGATAAGTCCATGTGAGAGTTGACTAGGCGGCAGTTTATGACCTCGAGCCGAACATTAGAAAGACTTTTAATGATTTAACAAAGAAATGAATTACTACACATATATGTATAACAGTAATACAGAATAAACCCAACAATAACCTAAGGAAAAACAGACGAAGGGCGGAAAAGAAAGTTACTACCTAATTACACATGAACTTACTACAAAATGGGGAAACTCAGGAATCTTCAAGGGTTAAATTTATGGATAAACAAATATGGGTTTGCTGGCCAGCTTAAATGCATAATATAATAAACATGCAGGATAATATACACACTAATGCATAGAGGTAATATATAATATATAAATGGACATAAAAGTGAGACGGCTTGTTCCACAGATACTAATTATTGTTTAAGATGGCGAATTAAGGCGGGGAAAGGCAAAACATGCTATTTTGAAAAAATAGCGGGGCTCTTCGGATGTTAGGGAAATATTTACGACCAAAGCGGCGGGAACGTGCTGTTTTGTTAGGAAAAATAGCGGGGCCCCTCGGCTGACGAGGGAAATATTTACCGAGATAGGTGGTGGGAACGTATGAATATTAACGAGATTGGGAGAAAACAAATTAGGTCAACAGAAATCGAGTTTTCAAAAATGCTGCCCGCTGGGTTTTTGGAAAATGGGGGCATATATCGCTTGATTGCCCAGACAAAAGGGTCTCTAAAAACAAGGAATGCCTGCTCAAAATGATTTGAATGATGATTTTGAATGAGGTTGATGAGCTAAAATTAATGGAAACACTGGCATTTGATTTGGTTAAACCGGGTGAAAGGAATTCCAATTGGGATTTTTGTGTGATGCTGGAGCTTGTAAAACAGCAATTAGAATTTTTATTTCCAAGTGCTAGATGTACTTTGTTAATAGTACCTAAATGTACTGTCAATTTACTGGAATGAAATGAGTTATTGCAGCTTAGGCTGGTTTTGATCCCGTTCGCTAGCGGGAATATGGTGTTTAAAAAAAAGGGAAGAATACAAAACGGCCAATTAAATGTTTTGCAGGGAATGTCGCCTGCATATTTTTTATCATACTATAGAATTGCCAAATAATGTGTCAACTGCGGGGGAAGCGCTCTGTTGCTGCGGCTGCTGATTAAATTGGAATGAAACATGTGGGCTGCGTGGATGCCGATTTAACTATGTTAGGCATTCAATATGCGCGGGGACCGCACAAGCGTCAAAAAAGAAATACATTTTGGACACCTTCCGAGAAGACATTACAATAATTGGCCTTGGGGGTGCAGAAGGTAACCTGAGAGCAAAAATTGTTTTTTTGCTATGATATAGTTGTGCTTGCAGCATATGTTGATTATGGGGTCTTGGCAAAATATTGTAATATAGTTGGATATCGGAAGAAGAATTAATCTGGCTTATTAAGGACTAATAATACTCTTCTCTAAAATGTGTTATAATTTTTCACAGGAAAAAAGAGGCAACATTTCAGGCAACATTTCAAATGGTACCTCACTGGGGAGGAACTATAAACAAGATAAGATTACTGCTTTCCGGCTCCGGCTCTTTCAGCTCTCGTGAAACATTCAGGTCCAGGACGTGATATTTATAAGGGTAAAAATGTTAAAAAATATTTTTGGTGAGTAAAATATGATTATATTCAGAAATAATATTTCAATTGTATGAGGTTTTATGTGTCGCAGCTGTAGTTGCAGTAGCCATGAAATAGTTTTTGAGGGTTGGATTGATTAGTTGAAGGCGCTACGACAAAATGCATGGACTGCCGCCGCCTTGTAATAATGCCTGTACAATGAACAAAGGATCTCTGTCCAAGATCCTTGTGAGGTTGTATTGGGGTAGACCTGCCAACTGGTTTAATAATTGTTTATTCATGTCCAGCCAATGTGGCCAAACTGGTTATACAATTGTTTGTTAGGACAGTGGAATGTAGGAAAAGCCAACTAGCTGGCCTTGCAATTGTTTCCTTGTATTGTGGAATATGGCCAACTCACTTTGGAATTGTTTGTTCGAAACGCGCAAGGATGGAGATCTGGGGGTATGTGCGGATGCGTAGTGTGGGGGGTTGCCTGTGTCTGCCGTGATGGGTGGAGAGGCATGGTTTATGACGCAATTTGAAGGACATGGAAGATTTGATGAGTATAGAAAAGATTTTGGTAAGTGAAGAGAAAATATTTTGGTAAGTGAATAGAAAGGATTTTGGTAAGTGAATAGAACAGATTTTGGAAAGTGAATAGAAAAGAAAGTGTAGGAAAGGCAGCAGAAGGAGTGGGAGAGAGGCGAGAGAGCGAGACAGAGAGAGAGAGAGCCAGAGATCGAGAGAAAGAGAGAGAGATTAGAAAAAGAAAAAAAAAGAAAAATCTTTAAGGAAATTCATTGCATTTGGGTTGGCAGAGGGAGACTGTGCTTATCAACAGGAAACGGACCAACAGTGGTGCCAGGTGGTGCCTTAAAGTGGGAACGTCCATACCAAGCATTGCTGACCAACCAACCGATGTGAAAATAGCCGAGACAGGGATGTGAAGCCACCTTTTACACTGTAAGAAGGTTCTCTCAGTTGAATCGTTTGAGGAGACAGGTGAGATAAACTTTCTGACGTAATAAAATGAAACGCCAACCACTCTAGTATAGATTGGAAAGATTATTGCTCAGTGTCAGGTTCATTAATAATTACCTTCGTCCGTAATTATCAATAACTGCAGGAAGACATCTTATTCAATTATTGACATTTAATTAAATAGAAATGGATACAACAGGTAAAAGCCTCCGGAGGGGAGCATTACAGCAAGTGTCCCTTACAACTTCCGAACGTCTCCTCGAATAGACGTTTTCGTCCCATTCTTATGGTCACAAGTTACAGAGTTGTTGATCATTCCATCACGTATGAGTAAAAACAACATCTGGGACTACAATAACAATCAAAGTATTTTACTAATAACAAAAACAGGGACTAGACCTAACAACATTTAGATTAGAGTAATTATACAACCTCCTTGACCTAAGAATCATATAATATAATCATAATCATATAATCGTTACATACAGAAAAACCCGAAGTGTACGGTTACATAACGATAACAATATTCTTGTTATTGTCCGAATAGCCCTGTCCTCGTCACCAAGGGCCCACCAAATCTCAAGGACCCAGATTGGGTGGATTGTTTGTATAACCATCCTGGAACAGGCTGTCTAGGTTAAAGATGACTTGGTGTGACCTCAACACTTTTGAAAAACAGAAAGAGAATGATTTAACAAAGTAATGAATTAATACAGAGAAAAGAAAGAGAATGATTTAATAAAGAAATGAATTAATATAACTATTATAATAGTAAAACAGAATAAACCCAACATTCCCCCGTTTTTATAATATGTATGTTATTAGTCATTTCTTTATTAAATCATTCTCTTTCTTTTCTCTGTATTAATTCATTACTTTGTTAAATCATTCTCTTTCTGTTTTTCAAAAGTGTTGAGGTCACACCAAAACACAGGGAATGTCACCTGTGTTTTTATTATGCTCTACACTTGCCAAAAAATGTGTCGACTGCGGGGGAAGCGTTTCTGGTGCAGCGGCTGCTGATTAGATGGGAGTGAAACATGTGGGCCGCGGGGCAGACGATTTAACTGTGTTGGGCTTTCGGGAGCGTTCGGACCGTGTAAACGACTAAAATTTTGTGATCCCTTCCGTGAAGACATTATAATAATAATAATTGGCCTTGGGGGTGCTGAAGCAAACTTGAGGGCAGAAAATGGGTTTTTGCCATATTGTTGTGCTTGCAGCATACATATTCTGGATATATGGGGTCTTGGAAAAATATTGTTATGTAGTTGAATATCGGAAGAGGGGTTAATTTGACGTTTTAATGGTTGTCTTCTCTAAAAAGCGTTGTATTTGGGCACAGGGAAAAAGCTGGTTTGTAAACATAAGATAACAATGCTGTTTTCGCAGCAAGAGTGGAGGTCATAGTTAACGGCTAATTGCGTTTTCTGTTTGGACTTTTCAGAATAAGAACAATACATGGGCTGCAAGAAATGCAAGGTTATGCGAATGCTTTCGCATTGATATTTTGGGTTTTAAAATGAAATGCATTAAGAGGATAGAAAAATCTGTTCAGTAAAAGGTTGATTTGGTAAAAAGCTTTGGATTTGGGAAATAGACCAAAATAGTCATTTTTGAGCAATTGTGGATTTCAAAGGGCTCTTAGTTAAAGGAAACTAGCTTTTGGAGGATAAAATAATATTAATACTATTTCAGAATTTTTTGATTATTCAAAATACTTTAATCCAGGAGGTTGGCTGTTTAAAAAAAAAAAAGGCCAGGATGACAAAATTTACAATATTATGGTATATTGGTGACGATAAGGTTTTTAAAACATTAAAGTTTGTAATTAGGAATTGTCTAACAAAAGGTTGATTTGTCTCATTTAATTGTTGTAGATTTTTGTTTTGGTAACAGGCTATGGGAAATGACTCGTGTCTTAAGTAAACATCATATGAGGTGATTTACAAAGTATAGTAGGTATTGAATTATTTGGCTGTTAACGACATCAGATGGGAAATTTACAATGCAATAGTGGCATGATAAAATTCATGGCATTCATCCAAATAATTAGGTGAATTGTAAATAAAATAATTGGTTTAGGATGAGCATATTTTCCCTAAGAATGGAGTAACATGGAATGTTTTTCAAAGTGCACTTGAAAGAACATTGTCTGTTGTCCTGGCAGGAGGAAATATGCTTTGTCACAGGTCATATTGATGACTTTAAGGATATTACGGATTGGATAAGCATTGGTCAATTGATACAACCAAATAACGTTGCTTTTACGGCATTAAGGGCATGCAAATTGGTGAGAACTTTAGCAACGATGGGGTTAATACGCCTGAATGTTACAGTGATAACGAGTGGCAATAACAAGCTTAGATAAGGGAGGGAAAGGAGAAATTCTCCAAATTCCAGAATCCGGCTCGAAGGACCAAAATGTCAGGTTCATTAATAATTACCTTCGTCCGTAATTATCAATAACTGCAGGAAGACATCTTATTCAATTATTGACATTTAATTAAATAGAAATGGATACAACAGGTAAAAGCCTCCGGAGGGGAGCATTACAGCAAGTGTCCCTTACAACTTCCGAACGTCTCCTCGAATAGACGTTTTCGTCCCATTCTTATGGTCACAAGTTACAGAGTTGTTGATCATTCCATCACGTATGAGTAAAAACAACATCTGGGACTACAATAACAATCAAAGTATTTTACTAATAACAAAAACAGGGACTAGACCTAACAACATTTAGATTAGAGTAATTATACAACCTCCTTGACCTAAGAATCATATAATATAATCATAATCATATAATCGTTACATACAGAAAAACCCGAAGTGTACGGTTACATAACGATAACAATATTCTTGTTATTGTCCGAATAGCCCTGTCCTCGTCACCAAGGGCCCACCAAATCTCAAGGACCCAGATTGGGTGGATTGTTTGTATAACCATCCTGGAACAGGCTGTCTAGGTTAAAGATGACTTGGTGTGACCTCAACACTTTTGAAAAACAGAAAGAGAATGATTTAACAAAGTAATGAATTAATACAGAGAAAAGAAAGAGAATGATTTAATAAAGAAATGAATTAATATAACTATTATAATAGTAAAACAGAATAAACCCAACATTCCCCCGTTTTTATAATATGTATGTTATTAGTCATTTCTTTATTAAATCATTCTCTTTCTTTTCTCTGTATTAATTCATTACTTTGTTAAATCATTCTCTTTCTGTTTTTCAAAAGTGTTGAGGTCACACCAAAACACAGGGAATGTCACCTGTGTTTTTATTATGCTCTACACTTGCCAAAAAATGTGTCGACTGCGGGGGAAGCGTTTCTGGTGCAGCGGCTGCTGATTAGATGGGAGTGAAACATGTGGGCCGCGGGGCAGACGATTTAACTGTGTTGGGCTTTCGGGAGCGTTCGGACCGTGTAAACGACTAAAATTTTGTGATCCCTTCCGTGAAGACATTATAATAATAATAATTGGCCTTGGGGGTGCTGAAGCAAACTTGAGGGCAGAAAATGGGTTTTTGCCATATTGTTGTGCTTGCAGCATACATATTCTGGATATATGGGGTCTTGGAAAAATATTGTTATGTAGTTGAATATCGGAAGAGGGGTTAATTTGACGTTTTAATGGTTGTCTTCTCTAAAAAGCGTTGTATTTGGGCACAGGGAAAAAGCTGGTTTGTAAACATAAGATAACAATGCTGTTTTCGCAGCAAGAGTGGAGGTCATAGTTAACGGCTAATTGCGTTTTCTGTTTGGACTTTTCAGAATAAGAACAATACATGGGCTGCAAGAAATGCAAGGTTATGCGAATGCTTTCGCATTGATATTTTGGGTTTTAAAATGAAATGCATTAAGAGGATAGAAAAATCTGTTCAGTAAAAGGTTGATTTGGTAAAAAGCTTTGGATTTGGGAAATAGACCAAAATAGTCATTTTTGAGCAATTGTGGATTTCAAAGGGCTCTTAGTTAAAGGAAACTAGCTTTTGGAGGATAAAATAATATTAATACTATTTCAGAATTTTTTGATTATTCAAAATACTTTAATCCAGGAGGTTGGCTGTTTAAAAAAAAAAAAGGCCAGGATGACAAAATTTACAATATTATGGTATATTGGTGACGATAAGGTTTTTAAAACATTAAAGTTTGTAATTAGGAATTGTCTAACAAAAGGTTGATTTGTCTCATTTAATTGTTGTAGATTTTTGTTTTGGTAACAGGCTATGGGAAATGACTCGTGTCTTAAGTAAACATCATATGAGGTGATTTACAAAGTATAGTAGGTATTGAATTATTTGGCTGTTAACGACATCAGATGGGAAATTTACAATGCAATAGTGGCATGATAAAATTCATGGCATTCATCCAAATAATTAGGTGAATTGTAAATAAAATAATTGGTTTAGGATGAGCATATTTTCCCTAAGAATGGAGTAACATGGAATGTTTTTCAAAGTGCACTTGAAAGAACATTGTCTGTTGTCCTGGCAGGAGGAAATATGCTTTGTCACAGGTCATATTGATGACTTTAAGGATATTACGGATTGGATAAGCATTGGTCAATTGATACAACCAAATAACGTTGCTTTTACGGCATTAAGGGCATGCAAATTGGTGAGAACTTTAGCAACGATGGGGTTAATACGCCTGAATGTTACAGTGATAACGAGTGGCAATAACAAGCTTAGATAAGGGAGGGAAAGGAGAAATTCTCCAAATTCCAGAATCCGGCTCGAAGGACCAAAATGTCAGGTTCATTAATAATTACCTTCGTCCGTAATTATCAATAACTGCAGGAAGACATCTTATTCAATTATTGACATTTAATTAAATAGAAATGGATACAACAGGTAAAAGCCTCCGGAGGGGAGCATTACAGCAAGTGTCCCTTACAACTTCCGAACGTCTCCTCGAATAGACGTTTTCGTCCCATTCTTATGGTCACAAGTTACAGAGTTGTTGATCATTCCATCACGTATGAGTAAAAACAACATCTGGGACTACAATAACAATCAAAGTATTTTACTAATAACAAAAACAGGGACTAGACCTAACAACATTTAGATTAGAGTAATTATACAACCTCCTTGACCTAAGAATCATATAATATAATCATAATCATATAATCGTTACATACAGAAAAACCCGAAGTGTACGGTTACATAACGATAACAATATTCTTGTTATTGTCCGAATAGCCCTGTCCTCGTCACCAAGGGCCCACCAAATCTCAAGGACCCAGATTGGGTGGATTGTTTGTATAACCATCCTGGAACAGGCTGTCTAGGTTAAAGATGACTTGGTGTGACCTCAACACTTTTGAAAAACAGAAAGAGAATGATTTAACAAAGTAATGAATTAATACAGAGAAAAGAAAGAGAATGATTTAATAAAGAAATGAATTAATATAACTATTATAATAGTAAAACAGAATAAACCCAACACTCAGCAAGCAATACCATACAACCATTGGAAACTATTCCTATTGGTCTCATTGTCTCCATATGCAAATAAGGTGAAAACGTTTCAATTGAGACTAAACCTTCCTACAAAGCGTTAAAATAAACGACCAGAAAAAGAGAACCTGGTCCATCTGATCCCCACCTACATCCCTATGGTGAGGAAAATAAAACCTACCACGAGGATCATACAAAGATGGACCGAGGAGACCAGCATGGTACTGAGGGACTGTTTTGAGACAACCGACTGGGAGGTGCTGTGCAAACCACATGGGGAAGACATCGACAGCTTGACCCACTGCATCACAGATTACATTAACTTCTGTGTGGAGAACATCGTACCCTCCAAGAAGGTCCGTTGTTACTCCAACAATAAGCCGTGGGTCACCAGGGATCTAAGGGCCCTCCTGAACAAGAAGAAGAGGGCTTTTAGGTCTGGGGAGAAGGAGAGTCTCAAAACGGTCCAGAAGGAGCTGAAGAGAGAGATAAGGAGGGGAAAGACCAGCTACAGGAGGAGGCTAGAGAAGCAACTCCAAAGAGGCAACACCAAAGAGGTCTGGAGGAGCTTGAGGACCATCTCGGGCCATGGAGGCAACAGTGGGAGAGGCCCGGAGTCCGGAGACGGGGAGTGGGCCAATGAACTGAATCAGTTCTTTAACAGATTCAGCCCTGCCCCTGCTCCCCTGACCCCCCAGACCAGAAGCAACTCTACCCCCTCGTTCTCCTCTTCCTCCCCCTCTTCCACCGGTCTCTGCATCACTGTCGATCAGGTGACAAAACAACTAAAGAAGATCGAGGCAAGGAAGGCTACCGGTCCGGACGGCCTCAGCTCCAGACTACTGAGAGAGTGTGCGGATCAGCTTGGCACAGTGATTTTGCATATTTTCAACCTCAGCCTCAGTCTGCAGAAGGTCCCCACCTTGTGAAAAAACTTCCTGCGTGGTCCCAGTCCCAAAGACTGCGAAAACCCCAGGGAGCCAAACCACTTCAGGCCGGTAGCACAAACCTCTCACCTGATCAAGACACTGGAGAGGATCATCCTCAACCACCTGAGCCCCCTGATGAATGCAGAGCTGGACCCTCTGCAGTTCGCCTATCGTCCAGGCATTGGTGTGGAAGATGCGACCACCTACCTGATGCACAGGTCTCTTTCACACCTGGAGAACTCGGGAAGCACGGTGAGAATGATGTTTTTTGACCTCTCCAGTGCATTCAACACCATTCAGCCGGTCCTTCTGAGAGGGAAACTGGAGGTGGCGGGAGTAAGGAACCACCTAGCTGCATGGATCATCGACTTCCTCACCAACAGACCACAATATGTGAGACTCCAGGACTGTACGTCTGATGTGGTAACTTGCAGCACGGGGGCCCCACAAGGCACAGTGCTTTCCCCACTCCTCTTCTCCCTCTACACGTCAGACTTTAAACATAATACAGACACCTGCCACCTCCAGAAATTCTCCGATGACACCGCCATTGTTGGATGAGTGACTGACGGGAACGACCTGGAGTACAGGGGAGTCATCACAGCCTTTGTCGACTGGTGTAGGCAAAACCACCTGCACATCAACACCTGTAAGACAAAGGAAATGGTCGTTGACTTTCGGAGGACACCTCAACAGACCACTCAGGTGAACATCGAACATTGAAATCGTGGAGAACTTGAAGTACCTGGGTGTTCACCTCAACAGCAAACTAGACTGGTCCACAAACATAGATGCCCTGTACAGAAGGGGCCAGAGCCGCCTCTACCTGTTGAGGAGCCTACGGTCCTTTGGAGTGTGCAGGTCACTGTTGAGGACCTTCTATTACACTGGTGGCATCTACCGTGTTTTATGCAGTGGTCTGTTGGGGAAGTGGGAGCACGGAGAGGGACAGGAACAGGCTGAACAAGCTGATCAGGAGGGCCAGCTCTGTTCTGGGCTGTCTTTTGGACTCTGTGGAGGAAGTGGGAGAGCGGAGGATGCTGACCAGGATGAGGTCCATCATGGACAGCACCTCCCACCCCCTGCACGAGTCAGTGGAGTCCCTTCGAAGCTCTTTTAGCAGTAGACTGCGGTACCCTCACTGCAGGAAGGAGCGCTTCCGCAGATCCTTCCTCCCATCAGAGGTCAGGCTCTTTAACCAAAAAAGGTTGTGGGTTAGGACCTCCTGAATTCTGATATAATATAGATGTGCTTCTATATATATGTATGTGTATGTATGTATGTATGTATGTATGTATGTATGTATGTATGTATGTATGTATGTATGTATGTATGTATGTATGTATGTATATATATATATATATATATATATATATATATATATATATATATATTTTTTTTTTATATATATATATATATATATATATATATATATATATATATATATATATATGTATATCAGCAACACGGTTACTTATTTATATATTTATTCATGTATTTATTTATTGACTTACTATTAACTACCTATTTGCGTATAATGCCTTTCCTATTCCTGCATCCTCACCCTCTTCCTACTGCAACAAAGAAATTTCCCGAATACGGGATGAATAAAGTTATCCAATCCAATCCAACAGGGGGGAGAGGGGATGATCAGTATAGTACAACAGACAATGCATGTTCCCAGAGGTCACCAAACCTACTTTTAAAAAACATTTGCAGAAACTGTCCCACCTGCTCTAGACACAACTCTCAAGGCAATAAACGACACAAGCGAGGAACAAGGCAGACATGGACATATTCGTTCGAGGTTCTGAATATGGATTTCATCGAGCTGAACCAAGATGGCATATACAGGTACTGTCTGGTGTTCATTAACCAAGTGGGTAGAGATATGTCCATCCAAGAAAGCGGACGCCACGGCGGTCGCAAAAGCCATATGCAAAAGGATCATTCCAAGCTATGGAACACCATGAGTCATTTGGAGTGATGGTGGTGCTCGCTTCGTGAGCCGCATCATCCAAGCTATGGGACCGCATCTTGGTATCAACCTGAGGTATTATTGTGCCTGCTGCCCTCAAAGTGCAGGACTCTTTGAAAGAACCAATGGAACACTAAATGTTCCAAGATAGAACTGTGATAAATGCATATGATCTGCCGACATCTTCTCGGTCTCCCACACAGGAGGTCCTGTCCCCAGGTTACCTGGTCAAGGTGATGAAAAGAATGTGCTGGTCATCTTCACGTGGGGACTGGACCTCGTCGTGTGAATTTGACCGCTAATTTCATCAAGTTGGCCACCACCGTCAAAGCTGATGAACGAGTGTCGGAGCTCACGACCAGGATGTGGGGCTTGGATGTGCCCCTCAAACACAAACACTGGTCAGTCTACTCCAAAATTCTAATGACTCTGTTCCCCTGGGTGCGTGTGGCAAGGAACGCCCTGTGTCTGGAGACCATTTACTGCAGGTTCCGGGCCTGTGTCAGCGCATCAGTCTGGCTGCGGCAAGGCCGAGAGGCCCAGGCCGCCATGGCCCTGGTGATTTTCCAGGGCCGCCCTGCTCTTGACGGAGTCGCCACCCATTGGGGAGGTGTGTGTGCCATTTGGGGGACACTCGTGCTGCGCCTTCATCCCTGTCGACGCGTCCTGCTCGATCCATGATGCCATGGAAGCTATGGGAAACATGCGGAGCGCTGTGACCGGAGATCCACTTCCACAGCGGGGATGGTTTGACTGGTTCCTCTCAGGCTCATGAACACACACTTTTGAAATCCCTAATACCATTTGTAACTTTTATTGATCTCGTGCTTGTTATCCTAACCTGTTATTTACCCTGCTTCTCAGCTTTGAACAAACATACCATTAATTCCATTGTCGAACTACCATGATTGAAGTGATTTGTGAAGAATTTCATTTAAAAGTAGCGTCGTGATGAATTAAGTTTTGATATTTTTATTGTCACAAAGGAGGGAATATTGGGGTAGACCTGCCAACTGGTTTAATAATTGTTTGTTCATGTCCAGCCAATGTAACCAAACTGGTTTTACAATTGTTTGTTCGGACAGTGGAATGTAGGAAAAGCCAACTAGCTGGCCTTGCAATTGTTTGTTCGCACTACGAATTGTAAGATACCTAACTAGCTGGCCTTGCAATTGTTTCCTTGTATTGTGAAATATGGCCAACTCACTTTGGAACTGTTTGTTCGAAACGCGCATTATAAGATAGGCTGCAGCAGTTTGTGTGTGCTATAAAAATGTCTAACCATATTAGCCCAAAGTTTTGTTTATATAAGCTCTGTCCTACTGTCTTAGAAATATTACCCTATAGTTCCTATAAAAAGACTGAGCTCTGTTCATTCAGAGAGAATTGCGAGGAAGGCAGGGTGTGAGAGGTTCACAGCTGTCGGAGCATTCTCCAACCATCCTCCAGTACTGTAATAAACCTACTTCCTATTTAAATTGATCTCACTCGTTCTTAACCTGCTCCTGAAGTTGTATTTTCAGACCTATCAGGTTGAATTACAGACACCTCCCATACAAGGGTAGCAAGATGAAAGGCGAGCGGAGGGGATCTCCAAAGCCAGCAGAGTTAAGGTGGCTAACGGAGCATTCAATGGACAGTGGAAAAATCCCAAAGGAGGCATCCTTTAAGACAGTTGTGGACCAGCCACCATCTTATTGTTCATCAGCTAATGGATATTCATTTTTGTATTATTATAACTGGGTAAACTCGGGTTTGGACGTTGTCTTTCTCATCCTCCACTGTGCACAGAGACGTTTAGCTGGTTTATGATTGGGAGGGGGAACCGGAGCTCAGTATAGATCAATTTGTCAGGAATAAATCATCTGTGGATGAACCCGCTAAACCCTGGTCTGTCTCCTCCGATGCTGAACCCGCTCCATTGTTAGATGGGATAAAACAGATTTCGGAATTGGAGTCATATGCTAAAATTTACGTCTAACATTTTTCGTGACCCTGTCAGTGAGTTGAGGGAGACGTGAGGTTAGAGGGGTCGGTTAATGCCGGAGTCGCGGACTTCGAAGCACATCGGGGACGTGATATTTATTAAGAATACGTTTGGAACGTGACACGTCGGGGACGTGAGATTAAGGAAAATGGTAGCCTGGGACACCCCGCCAGAGTCGTGGACTTCGAGGCACGTCGAGGACGTGATAGTTATAAAGGTAGTCTGAGTCTTTCTCTGGGAGACTTCTCTAACAGGCCCCTCAAATCAACTAAAAGGTAAGCAGAATACCTGTTAGTTTACGTCAAAATTCTTTTAATTATGGAGAAGTCACAATAGAAATGTGATTTATATAATACGAGTATTTGTTCAGGGAACATTTCCGTGATTATATATCTGAAATTGGGGATTCCGGAAGGGTCATATTAAAATAAGGGAATCGGGGATTCCTAAATGGTCGTCTTGAAATAAGTCTTCAGCAGGGTAACGCCTGGGTCCACAGATGTTTGATTCTTAGGATTGATTCTAACAAAAATTCCCAATTCCTAGAATTGAATAAACTAAAATTCTAAATTTATCCGGTGATTTGTGATGACTGATTTGGTGACAATGGAAGGAAGCTTGAGAGAGAATGTGAGAGTGTGTGTGGGAAAGGGGAAAGAGCGCTTGATAGAGAATGTGAGTGTTTGTGGGAAAGTGGAAGGAGAACTTGAGAGAGAGTGTTAGAGTGTGTGTGGGTGTGTTGGAAGGAATACTGGAAAAGATAAGGATGCCGACGGAGAATTAAATTAATTGTTGAGTTTGTACTTAGCTGTAGAATCAGTTTTTAAGTGGTGTTCAAAGTAAAAGACAACCCAAAATTAGACGTGAATGAATGGTTTGTGCAATAGAACGTGACGTCACAGCTAAGAAGATGGAACTACAAAAGGAGGTGAGTAGGTGGAGGCGTGGCCCAATGCAGAGATATGAGGAGGAGTTGGAACAACATAAATTGATAATACATAACCTGGTAATTGCGTCAAGAGCTTTGGCCACAGTGAGGTGTCAACGGGCTATGGAAAAGGCCAAGAAATCTGCTTCTGAAAAATCAGGTGGTATTGTGGCGTCCTCTGGTGGCATTAACGACACATTACAACAATTAGGTGGTACTGTGGCGCCCTCTGCTGGCATTAATGATATCACATCTCAAAATTTACTGCCACCCGCTGGACATATTTCTAAATACAAGTATGTAGTTAATGTGTTTCCGTCCTTTTTATTCAATATTCTTTCATATGTTCACATACACGCTCTTGCTACGTTAGAAAAAATACGAGAAAACTTACTAAAATACAGGGCTTAGACAACAAGACCTGAAAATGCTATTGAACACATTTACTTCTTGTGATGTGTGAAGAACAATATTTTAATTTCAAATAATTTCCCATTATTTTAGGAAATATATTGTTGGGTTTATTTTGTATTACTATTATAAATATATTTGTATTAATTCATTTCTTTGTTAAATCATTCTCTTTCTATTTTCAAAGTGTTGCGAGGTCACGAGTATTGCCAAGTCATCTTTAACCTGGACGGCCTGTTCCAGGATGGTTATACAAACAATCCACCCAATCTGGGTCCTTGAGATTTGGTGGGCCCTTGGTGACGAGGCCAGGGCTATTCGGCCAATAACAAGAATGTTGTTATCGTTATGTAACCGTGCACTTTGGGTTTTTCTGTATGTAACCATTATATGATTATGATTATATTATATGATTCTTAGGTCAAGGAAGTTGTATAATTACTCTAATCTAAATGTTGTTAGGTCTAGTCTCCTGTTTTTGTTATTGGTAAAATACTTTGATTGTTATTGTAGTCCCAGATGTTGTTTTTACTCTTCCGTGATGGAATGATCAACAACTCTGTAAATTGTTTTGATTCATGACAATAAGAGTCGTACGAGAACGTCTATTCGGGGAGACGTTCGGAAGTAGTAGGTGACACTTGCTGACTCTCCCCTTCGGAGGCTTTTACCTGTTGTTATCCATTTCTATTTAATTAAATGTCAATAATTGAATAAGATGTCTGCCTGCAGTTATTGATAATTACGGACGAAGGTAATTATTAATGAACCTAACATATATATAAAAAAATTATGAGCTGAGAACATTAATTCAAAGATTAATATCATTGTTTTAAATGCTTGTGTAAATTTTCTGGAGTAGGATTCCTGGATTTACAATTTCATTACAACTACTTTTTTCTTGTCACATACATTTCTGCGTGAGTTTGGCCGTGAAAAAATGCCCTTGTTATTCTAAATGATTGTTGTTATCTGTAACGGGCCATATATGGCCCGCGGGCCGAGGTTGAAAAACTTGTACACATACGATCGGCGCAACGTCTGTCGGCTGGTTATCCGGTCGGCTAACTATTTATTCGGCTAACTCTCTGTTCGGCCAGACGCCCCCTCGGCGAGCTGTCCCTCGGCCAGACGTCCGTGGGCTAAAGGTCCTTAGGCAAATCGCCCGAGTACCCCCAGGAAGGATAAAACCTACCAGCAAATTGAAAAGACATTTTTAAATAAGCGGCCCGGCGACCGTTTTGTTAGCGCGTCGGCCAGTCAGTTTTGGGGTGGAGAGTTCAAATCTAGGTCGGTCCTCAGTGTGTGGAGTTTGGATGTTCTCCATGGGTTTAGTCTGGATACTCTGGTTTCCTCCCACATCCCAACAACATACGACGTAGGTGGGATGAATACCCTAAATTTCCCCTAGGTATGAATGTGAGCATGCATGGTTTTCAGTCTCCTTGTGCCCTGCAATTGGCTGGCCACTAATTCAGGGTGTTGCCCGGCTGGAACTAGTACAGCAGTACCTTAAGATACGAGCTTAATCCATTCCAGGACTGCGCTCTTATGTCGATTTTTTCATAACTCAGATGAATGTTTCCCATTGAAATGAACAAAAAACAAATTGATTAGTTCCAACCCTCTGAATTAACACAAAAAAAACAGGATATCGGATTGGATTGGATAACTTTATTTATCCCGTATTCGGAAATTACATTGTGGCAGTAGCAAGAGGGTGATTAGACAGAACAGCAAAGCAAAAAGCACAAAGTACAAAGCAAATCAAAGTAAATGCAATCATCAAATCATTAAAACATAAAAGCAGCAAAACACAAAAACGAACAAGAGTGGACAGAGCTACCGTGGCCGCCGGCTGCTGCTTAAACAGCGCCATTTTGGTTGCAGTAATTGAATCGGACTCAAAAGGACCTTGTAAAGTTGGACAAAAACTGGAACCACACATAGGAAGTCTTCCACGAGATGGGGAACTTCTGCAGACTGTGATCGAGGTGGAGAATATGCAGAGTCGCTCTTGCAAGCTTATCCGCACAGTTACTCAGTAGTCTGAAGCTGAAAAAAAACAGCAGCAGGGCAGAACACCTCGACTCCGTTGCTGGTAGGGGCCGACAGCTCTTCCCTCCCATCCCACGATGGAATGGTTGGTCAGAAGTTGGTAGAAAAAATGTTCTTTTGTTGTAATTCGTCATCTATAAACAAAGTATCACATAACTAGTGGTTTAATAGTATACTAAAATGTGTTTAATAGAACTAAAATTCGACAGCTTTTGGGGAGAGTGGAGAGAGAAGGACAGAGAAGGGGCCCGAGAGGGGTGGTGGGACTTTTTGCACAGCAACGCTCTCGTATCATAACATAAACAAATTTTAATGATCTTGGATTACGATGCAGACACTCAAAAAATAAAAATCTAACGTTATACTAAACTTAGTTCTAATTTTGTTTTACATTTTATACCTTTTTTCTCCCAGCTAGGTTGGCTTGTTTGCCCCACCTCTGCCCGGAGTTTCAAATGCAACCTATCGATGGTAGTTTGCTTTTGTATTCCCTTCAAAATATTCCGAAAATTGTGCACACAAATGTCCTCACAATAGGATAGCGCACGGCCACTTGCCAACGAGTAGTATATATAACTCTCGTATTAACGATCGCCTCAGCATTCGCAATGACTAACGGGAAAAAATAAACACTGAAAATTTCCAAAGGTCCGCCCAGTGCTCACAGAGATTACAAGAGGGAGTTGCGGGGATAGAGGATGTGCCCATGATGTTTTAATGAGCAGCCTCTCGCGTCCGCTGTCTGCTCATATATCAAAATTTGTCTTGTATCTCAAGATAAATATTTGCCCGAAATTTTTCTCGTATCTCAAACTTCTCATATGTCGGGCCACTCGTATGTCGATGTATCACTGTAGCTAGCTGGGATAGGCTCAAGTACCCCATGGGACCCATGTGAAGATAAGCTGTTCAGAAAATGAATGAACATTTTAAGATGTGTTTTAACAGGACATAACAAACATGATAAACAATTGTCTGGTGTGGACTGGGAATTGATCAAGACAGCTCTGGCGTTGCACAACGGTATGGTTTAGAATGCTTTCACAAATCTATTGCTCATGGTGACAAGTTGATCCAAGATGGCGCCGTCACGTGGAAGCCAGTGGCAGTAGCTCTGTCGACCCTTATTTGTTGTTCGTATTTTACAGCCCTTCTGTCTTTTTTTAATTCCATTTTAATATTTCTTAATACATTCCTTTTTACTGTACTTTGTACTTCATACTTTAATGTTTGTATGTTCTGCTACTTCTTTTTTTGAAACCATTCAGCCATGCCTACGCTGTCACACACATGGGACGAGCTCAGGGGTGGGGTAACTTTTCAGCCTGGGGCCCACATTGACTTTAAAAAATTGACAGATGGCCCGGGTCAGCACAAGATATGATACATATAAAAAAACTGCATCTGTTAGAAGTACATATGAAACAAACAGAAATAAAGGACTAAAGTATTAACATACTCATTACTCATCATTAAAGTAAAAAGTAGAAAGTACAAAGTAAAGTAAAAAGGAATGTATTAAGAAATACAGTGTTCCCTCGCTTATCGCGGTTAATGGGGACCGGGACACCCCCGCAGAAGGGTGAAACCGCGAAGTAGCCCGGCGCCATTAAAAAAAAAAAAACGCTTATAGAAACATATAACACGTGACCAAAACCATCACCAGGCTAATATGCTGTTCATTCAGGTGTTTTATTCCACATTAGAATGCAGGTGTTTTGTTAGTGCATACAAAAAAATCACTGCAAATGTAATAAATGTAAACTTTTATTCAGAAAACTCAGAAATTCAAAAACATCATAGCAGCAATTCAAAAACACCATAGCAGCAATTCAAAAACATCATACATACTAGTAGTCAGGATGGATCTTCCGCAGTTCTTTGGCGCATAAAAAACATTGTTATGGGGAGTTGGGAACGTTGTTTTTTTTGGTCGGTGAGGATGCGCTTGTAAACAGCCATGACGTCATCGATGCGATTGCTGAACTCGACTGCCCTCACCATGTTATCGTCCATTTCTTTGGCCTTTCTTTGGAGGTCTTTGGCTGTATTAAAGAGGTCCTGCAAATTATGTAAAGTAAGGCCACCTACGTCAGCGGCGTCGTCGGCAGCAGGATCCTCTTCCTCCTCACTCGCCGACTTGGTCATCTCACCACTCGCATGCACCATGGCATCAAACAAAGATTTAGCCTTACTTCGGATTAAGTTTCCGTCCAGGCTGATTTTCTTCGCCCTACAATCACGGATCCAAATAACCAGTGCATGGAGAGTGTTTGGGAGGCATCACGAAGGGCTTCACAAAACTTACGCTTAACTTGGCGACAAGCGTACTGTATAGCACGAGATAGGCGTGGACTGAAAATGGGCATCCGTGGTGAATGGGCCAATGGGGAGTCGAGTATATTCAGTGAGCATTCAGCTGGCCAACCAGCTTGCGTTTATGCCCGTGATGCGGAAGTGAAACGCCGTGATGCGGAAGTGACGCGGCCGTGATCCCCCATGATGCTTTGCGCATACGTGCAATTTTTGATTTTATGGTATTTATAATTTTAGAAGGTTTTAGAATTTATAAAATGATGAAATTACTAATTCTAATTGAATATTTTGTTTCCACTCCGTGTAGGACGATGTAATTTATAATTTTAATTTAATATCTTTAAAATGTATTAATTTTTTTTCCTGAAAAAAATCTGCGAAGCTCGGCAGGCAGCAATAAGTGGAACGCGAAGTAGCGAGGGTTCACTGTATTAAAAAGTAATTAAAAAAAAGATAGAAGGGCTGTAAAACACGAAAAACAGATAAGAGTGGACAGAGCTGCTGCCAGTGGCTTCCGTGTGTCTGCGCCATCTTGGGGGGAAAAACATTATTTGGACAGCGTCGACGGGCCAGATTAAAAAGCCGTAGAGTGGCTTAGAGTGCTCAACTAGCCTGCCCGGCATGTTTTTGGGATCTGGGAGGAAACTGGAGTACCCGAAGAAAACGACTCCATGTAGGCATGGAAAATATTAGTATTTATTCTGGCTTGGTCAAACCCAACATTTTACACTTGAAGGCGTGTATAACTAAGAAAGATACATTCGAATCCTTAAGTTTGCCAAATGTATCGTCCAAAAAATGCACGTATGCACCTTCTTAGTTTTTTGATTCAAAAACTGGATGCTGCACTTGATTCTAAATTAGTCACGTCCAGCTTAGTGACAATATTTTTCTGCTAAAAATAAAAAAAAATCTCTCTACTTTGATCAGGACGAAATTTTCAGGTCAGTCATTGTCTCGCCAAATGATGTCCAAAGGAGAATCCTGTGAGGCTTGGGGGATTAGTGTGTGCATTGTATGACTAAATGAATGAACATCTAAGCCAAATGGAAAAGAAATATACTTTGCTCATTTACCCATTATATTTTATCTGTATGTATGGAGTAATTTAAAATCATTACTCTGTTGATGTTTTTTTTAAAAGATGAATTATCTATTATTACATAAAAGGTGTTCTATTAACATCAAATAAATATCGCTATTAATAAACCATGTGTATCTATTATATCCTCTAGATGGCAGGAGAAGCAAATAATTTAAAAAATCATTTACAATTCTACATACTGTGCAGTTAAATGTATGTATTTGTTTTGACTGTTATTTTAAATTATTCAGATGGCGTTTATTAGTGTTATATGACTTTATTAATTATCAAATTTATCATATTGAAATCTTTTATATTGCAATTTTTTCTTTCAATGTTCCCCCAAAAAATATTTGGCGATATTCCCACATTTTTGACTATAGACACATAGTATTGGACATGCTCTAATTTCTCAAACAGAAATGCAAGCAGAATTAGCTTCAATAGATGATGTATGTCCCATTGTCTCTTGCTTAAATTGCCTTCTGTTGTTTTTTGCTATTTGGGCCGTTTGCTAGATACGATTGTGCCAGATAAGCCTTTTTCCCCCCAGAATCGTGTCTGGATCCATACACGGTATATTGAAATTGTAATTAATTGAAAACCTAAGATTGTTGTTTCCACCATATAGTACAGTGTTCCCTCGGTTATCGAGGTTAATGGTGGCCGGGACGACCCGGAATAAGTGCATTTCCGCGAAGTAGGGGTGCCCCTTCAAAAGTGCTTAAAGAAATGTATAACACATGCACAAAACCACTACCAGGCTAATATGCAGTTCATTCAGGTGTTTGATTCCACATCAAAATGCAGGTGTTATGTTGGTGCATGCAAACAAATCAAATACAGTATATGTACAGTAAAAAAACAGTAAAAAAACTGCAAATATAATAAATGTAAACTTTTATTCAGAAAACTCAGAAATTCAAAAACATCATTGCAGTCCGGATGGATCTTCCGCAGTTCTTTTGCGCGTAACAAACATCGTTAAAGGGAGTTGTGAACGTTGTTTTTTTTGGTCGCTTGTAAACAGCGATGACGTCATCGATGCGATTGCTGAACTCGACGGACCTCACCATGTTATCGTCCATTTCTTTGGCCTTTTTTTGGAGATCTTTGGCAGCATTGAAGAGGTCCTGCAAATTATGCAAAGTAAGGCCACCTTCGTCAGCTTCGTCACCCTCGTCGTCGGCAGCAGACTCGTCTTCCTCCTCACTCGCTGACATGGTCATTTCCTGTAGGTCCTCCTTTGTCAGTGGGTCTGATTGACAGTCAATGAGATTTGTAATCTCATCAGCCGTCATATCCAAGAAGCCTGCAGTCTGCACCAACCGAGCCAGCCTGATAGCCTATTTCCTGCTCTCAACCTGTCCAATAAACTCACTTTTTCGGTAATTGTCAACATCTTTCGCTTTTTCTTTGGCTCACTAGATGCACCAAGGGATGGAGAGCGTTTGGGAGGCATCACGAAGTGCTTCACAAAACTTTTACGCTTAGCTTTATCTTGGCGAGAAGCGTGCTGCATGTTAGCACGAGATATGCGTGGACTGAAAATGGGCATCGGGAGAAGCTTGGGCTTCCGTGGTGAATGGGCCAATGGGGAGTCGAGTATTCAGTGAGCATTCAGCTGGCCAATCAGCTTGCGTTTATGCCTGTGATGCCCGGTGATGCTTTGCGCATACGTGCATTCTTTGTGTTTGAAAATTTTGTAAAATGATGTAATTACTAATTCTAATTGAATATTTTGTTTCCACATCTTGTAAAATGATGTAATTTCTAATTTTAATTTAATATCTTTATTTTAATTTTTTTCCTGAAAAAAAATACGCGAAGCTCTGAGTCTGCGGTAGCTGAAGCGCGAAGTAGCGAGGGAACATTGTAAACACAAGTAGGGGCCCACGGCTTGTTCGTAACAAAAAGACAGTTGTTGCGCTATAAATTTCTCTTTTGAAAAATGGGTTAGATGAGAAAGGAACATTTTCAGTTAGACACATCACAGCAAACGTGGATACAATTATATACAGCTATGATACAGAAGAAGTTCAGCACTTCAAATCAATCAAGCAAAATGTACAGATTTAATATGAGAAACAATTCAGCAGTTCAATTCAATCAAGCCAAAGCGTAAAAATAAATCCAACTTGATATGGGACTTGAGCTGGGAAAGAGCGCCATCCTGGTCCAAGCATGATTAATACCTGCCTGCACTATTTGGGGTTTTTTTCTGGCATCAGCAGACATAGTAACTGCTGAGCTTTGTCATTGGCCGGGAAAAAGGGGTAGATCACGTAAAGTTGGCTCCTTGAAAAGTAGATCTTTGAGCAAAAATTTTTTTGCATAACTGATTTTGAGGAATACTATGTAGAAATGTAGGGCGGCCCGGTGGAGCGAGGAGTTATGCCGTTGTTGTTGGTGCACTACAAGTGCCTGAGGATTGCCCTCAGATAGTGCTAGAGCTGCCACTGGAACGCGGATTATTTCATCCGGGGAGTAGTCGCAGGTGAGGGGCAGTCAAATATCTCCGGCTGTATGAAAAACGTAGGGTGCCACGTTCCTTGTTGGCAGCTCTGAGTGGTATTTGTTGGAATTCGCAGGCCGCGGCTAGCGGCCTCTCAGGAGACACCACGTGAAGGTTTCCAACTTTGTCTCCCCGAGTTATGCCGTCGGCCTCACAACTCTGCGGTCCTGTTTTCAAATCCCTGTGAAGTCCATCTGTGTGGAGTTTGCATGTTCTCTCAGGGCCTATGTGGGATTCCTCTGGGTACCCCGTTTTCCTCCCTAATTCCAAAAACATGCATGGCAGGCTTGATTTCAACTACTACAAAAAGAGACCCAAGACATTATTTTGATCCAAGATGGCGGCGCGCACGGGTGCAGCGGCTCTATGCTCTCCAGTTTGGTGTCGTTCGTTATTTACTAACATCTACGAGGCAAACTTTTTCTACAGTCGCCAGGATTTAATTACTCTCGGAAGGAGATGAGATATATCCATCACAACAAACCACCAACGGACCTACGATATCGTCCGTGGATAGTCAGCCCACTCAGAGTACATCGGAAGTGGCAAAGGATAAGAAATCAAAAGCGCGGATGCTGGGCGGGCCTAGCTGCTAAGCTAAGGCAGCAACCACACCGGGCACTGCTTCCGAGTATCTTTTTGACCAACGCCAGATCCATCACCGACAAAATAGAGGAGTTGGAACTTCAGATTGATACCGACAGCTTTGTTAGGAACAGCAACATTATTACAAGCCCCCATCTATTGCCATAACACCACCTTCAGGTCATGGTACAATTCAGCGCTGCCTGAGCAGAGCTGAAGAGGGGGCATTAAAAAGGCCAAGGCAGCGTATACAAATATATTGAGGAGCACTTCACAGGAAATAACCCCAAAAAGATGTGGCAAGGAATACAACATATTACCAATTACAATGAGAATAATATGTCTGTTAACGCAGACGCCTCACTAGCTGAGGAACTGAACCGTTTCTTTGCCCGCTTTGAGACTGACAAATCAGACCCAGTCTCAACACCCCCACCAACTGCAAGTACACTGAAGTTTCAGAAACATGAAGTGAGACTGGTAATGCGGCCCGTGAACACCAGGAAGGCTGCTGGCCCTGACAGAGTACATGGGAAGGTGCCCAAAGCCTGTGCTGACAAGCTGGCTGGAGTTTTCACAAACATTTTCAACTGTTCCCGGCAACGATCCATCTTTCCATCCTGCCTGAAATATGCCACCATTATCCCTGTCCCCAAAAAGCCAACCATTGACAGCCTAAATGACTATAGGCCTGTTGCACTCACACCTATGATCATGAAGTGCTTTGAAAAGATGGCCCGCCATATTAGGAATACAATCCTTCCCACAGTTGACCCTCACCAGTTTGCTTGTAGATTAAACAGGTCCACTGAGGATGGTCTCGCCATTGCTCTACACACAGCACTGAGCCACCTGGAGCACCATGGGAATTACGTGAGGATGCTTTTCATTGAATATAGCTCAACCTTCAACTGTTACGGTCCCGTCGCGGGGCTTGAAACAACTAACTACAACTGAAAATGTAACATGATATCCCACGACACAGCGTGGCGTGGCGTTAAGTGACGTGAGCATGACACCGAGGAAACAACAAGTTGATCCGAGAACGATCAACACAACCCATAATCCTTAAGTAGCCCTGGAAAAGATAATCACGTAATTGCACACAGCTGAAAACAAAAGTGACATCAGGCCAGGAGGGGCAAACGAGCCACTCCTGACATCAACACTACAATACCGGACATTCTGACTGAAAACTCATCCTCCTTGGACTATCCTCTTCTATCTGCGTCTGGATGAAGATTTTCTTAACCAACAGTAATGCGCGAGGAGTTCAACAAGAAGGCAGCCACCATTGCAACTGCACAAATCAGAAACGAGCGAGAAATGAATTTTCCGACTTTATGGAAAAACATCCTGAAAAAGTGTTCACGAATCGTGCCCACTTTGACGATTTGTATTGTGCATTTTAGAAACATTAAAAGTCCTCAAAAGCAATTGTCATTGTATTTTTTTCCCAAAATGTTCATCATCCAGAACTACCAACAGATCGTAGATATTCCCGAGGATATCTCGAGACCTCCGGGATCCCCATGGATAGCCAGCCCCCTCAAAGTACGTCGGAGACGGCAAAGAGAGAGGAAGCAAAAGAGCGGATGCCGGGCGGGCCTTGCTGCTAAGGTAAGACAGCAACCACACCGAGCACCGCTTCCTAGTATCTTTTTGGCCAACGTCCGATCCATCACCCACAAAATGGATGAGTTGGAACTTCGAATTGCTACCAACAGCTTTGTTAGGAACGATAACATTATTCTCATCACAGAAACGTGCCTACACCCACATATCCCCGACGCTGCGTTAACGCTAGCTAGCCGAACACTTTTTTTGGAACGATCGTTCAAAAGAATTAACAGGCAAAAACAGAGGAGAAGGACTATGCATGTTTATACAAAATGAATGGTGTTGTGACATTAAGATCATTAAAACTCACTGTTCCCCAGATTTAGAGCTATTGGCAATACGATGTAGGCCCTATTATTTACCAAGAACGGTCATCATATTATCGGCTTTCTATAAACCTCCGAATGCGAACGTTAACACGGCACTTAACCCCCTGCTAACGTCTGTAAACAAACAACAGCTTGTCCACCCCGATGGAGTCTTTTTTTGTCGCTGTTGACTTCAACAATGCGTGTTTAAAGACTGTTCTACCTAAGTTTATTCAATACGTAAAATGTAATACTAGAGAAGACCAAACTCTTGACCATGTCTATTCTAACATAAAACATGCTTATAAAGCAACTTCTCATCATCACCTAGCTGGATCAAAACACCTCTGCACATCTTTAACCCTTGCATACACTCCACTCCAGAGGCTAACAAGGCCACAAATAAAGATAATAAAACTTGGCCCGATGACGCTCTTTCTCAGCTTCAGGACTGTTTTTCCTGCACCAACTGGGAACTTTTCGAACACGACTACCTCCAGTACTACACGGACACTGTACTTCCCGACGTCAAAAGCTGCATTGACAACGTCATTATAAATAAACGGATACAGGTTTTTCTTAACCAAAAACCCCGGATGACCAATGAGACACAGGCACTCATCAAATGCTATAACACCGCTTTCAGATCAGAGGACGAAATAAAATATAGAGCTGCCAGACCAGAGCTGAAAAGAGGCATTAAAAAGGCCATGGCAGCCTATATTAAGAAAATTGAGCAGCACTTCAAAGTAAATAACCCAAAGAACATGTGGCAGGGAATACGACATATTACCAATTTCAATAACAATAATATCTGTTAAGGCAGATGCCCCACCAGCGGAGGAACTGTACCGTTTCTTTGCCCGCTTTGAGACTGACAAATCAGACCCAGTCTCAACACCCCCACCACCCTGCAGCAATACACTGAAGTTCCGGGAACAGGAAGTGAGACTGGTAATGTGGTCTGGAACACCAGGAAGGCTGCTGGCCCAGACGGAGTACCTGGGAAGGTGCTTAAAGCCTATGCTGACCAGCTGGCTGGAGTCTTCACAAAAATGTTCAATTGTTCCCTGCAACAATCCATCATCCCATCCTGCCTGAAATCTGCCACCATTATCCCAGTCCCCGAAAAGCCAACCATTGAAAGCATGAATAATTATGGGCCTGTTGGACTCACACCTGTGATCATGAAGTGCTTTGAAAAGTTGGTAGCCCGCCATATCAGCAATACAATCCCTCCCTCAGTTGACCCTGACCAGTTTGCTTATAGAGCAATCAGGTCCACTGAGGATGCTATCGCTATTGCTCTACATACAGCACTGAGCAACCTGGAACACCATGGGAATTACGTAAGGATGCTTTTCAATGACTATAGCTCAGCTTTTAACACAATAAAACCGGACATTCTGACTGACAAACTCTCCCTCCTTGGACTATCCTCTTCCTTCTGCTGCTGGATAAAGAACTTCTTGACCAACCGACCACAAACCGTTAGACTTGGTCCCCACATCTCTTCCTTCATTAAACTGAGCACTGGCTCCCCTCAAGACAGAGTCCTTTACTACTACTCCCTGTGCACATACGACTGTACACCAACCCACCAATCTAAATCAAATTTGCCGATGACACCACTGTGGTTGGACTCATTTCAGGGGCGGATGAGTCTGACCACAGAGATGAGGTAACAAACTGTCTTTGTAGTGCTCGGGGAACAATCTCACACTGAACACCACAAAAACTAAATAAATAATCCTGGAATTTCCTAAACACAGCACAGTTCTGGCCCCACTCCTCATAAATGAAGTATGTGTAGACAGGGTCCAGTCCTTTAAATTCCTCGGGGTCCACGTCACAGATTAGCTCTGCTGGTCTACAAACACCACGGCAGTAGTGAAGAAGGCCCAGAAATGACTCAATTTCCTCAGGGTATCCAGGAGGAACAACTTGTACACTAAGCTCCTTGTAACTTTCTATAGAGCCAGTGTAGAGAGGAACCTGGCATACTGCATCACAGTGTGTACGCTGGAAGCACGGCAGCAGACAAAAAGGCCATGCAGATAGTGATTAATACTGCCCAGAAGATTGCTGCTCTCTGCCCTCAATGGAAGACATTGTCAGCCCTCGTTACCTCAGCAGAGCCAGTAACATTGGCGAGGACCCATACCACCCTGATCACAACCTGTTCCAGCTGCTGTCCTCTGGCAGACACTATAGGTCTAACAAAGTACGGACAAATAGGCTTAAGGACAGTTTTTTCTCCACATCCATCCGGACTCTAAACTTGCAGTAACACGACACACAATCTCTTCTGTGTAATATTTTCAGGGTGAGGTAACACGAAAAGACATTGGGCGGTGATCTGCCTCCAACTGGCTGACTGAAGGTAAGTGAGAGACAGTGGGAGGTAAGTGTTCCACTCGTGGGGTGATGCGATGTCCATGGCGACAGAATGCCAACGAGTCTGAAACTATCCCTTATTTGGCTCTTTTGCCGGTAAAACGCACCTTGTGGAGAAGCACTACCAATTTTGTCATACGCAGATGGGTATATATATATATATATATATATATATATATATATATATATATATATATATATATATATATATATATATATATATATATATATATATATATATATATATATATATATATATATATATATATATATATATATATATATATATATATATATATATATATATATATATATATATATATATATATATATATATATATAGATATATATAGATATATATAGATATATATAGATATATATATATATATATATATATATATATATATATATATATATATATATATATATATAGATATATATAGATATATATAGATATATATAGATATATATAGATATATATATATATATATATATATATATATATATATATATATATATATATATATATATTTATATTTATATATTTATATTTATATTTATATTTGAATATAAATAATATGCCAATCTGTATTTGACTTTTAACCGGGACTACACTTGCTTTCCTTGTATTGTTCGTTTTTCTCTCTTCCACATTATCAACGGCTCCACTTTTCTCTACTCTCGCCTATCCCATTGGCCTCTAACCACTACCTCCCCCACCTCAAGCTATCTCATCCTTCTCTAGTGCCCTTAGCAATATCTCCCCAGTCTTTCAGACATCCGCATTACACCATTTGTGATAAGAGCGCAAAAGGCCCCAAGTGACAGGAACACCAAATTAATTTACAAGCAATGATGCCATTCCCGGGCTTATGGAACAGTCTTCCTACAATATCAAGGGATGGCTTTTAGACTCCTCTGTGTGGACCGTGCTATCTTTGTAATTATAGGGACAGACCTTGAGCCAGCTTTCTCTTCCTTGGTCTCTTTTTATTCCCTTGTAATAACTACTATAGAATATATTTCAGAAATAAATTCAAGTTGCACACGGAAGACAATCAGTAAAATATAATACATTAACCTCAATTTCAGGTCACTTACGGAATGCTGTATTACAGCTGCTACTTGGCTTTTCATGGTGAAATTAGTATACTCAAATTTTCCTGTAAAGTCCAGTGAGAAAAGATTGTTCCCGTTTTCACCCACGCCCAAACTTAGTACTAGGTACTTGTGCAAACAAAATACACTAGTTAAAGTATAGCAACAGCACTCCTCTACTCCCAAAATATTGTAAAAACCACAGACCGATATTTTAAGTATCTATTGAGCTGTGTCGTACAGCAATGGCAACTATTGATGACGTTATACGTTCAATCCTTTTTGTCTGGATGCGAATTATTGCCTCTTAGCCATTATTGGTTGGACAGCATCGAGTTCCGTCAATTCACAACGAGTCTTCCCCATTTTAGTGATTTGGATGTCAATTTTTTTCAAGGCCGGGCAATCAGTTTAATAATATATAATTCACCCAAAAAATACTTTAAAGTTACAATTAGGGAAGATAATTGTAAGTTATTTTTTATTCATTTATATCACTTGATGTTAGAGTAAACAGAGTTTTAACCTCTCTTGCTGGACGTTTCGCATGCTGGTGAAATTTCAGCAAAACAGTTTTGTGATTTGCCTGATTAAAATCTCATGCAATGATTTGCACGGCACTTGGGTAGATTCTGGTGATTTTTTATTTTGATGTTGAGGTAATTAGTGTTAGAGCTACTGGGCGGTTGCAGGTGACTTCTCATCCACTCGCATGATCAGCATAAGGCTTGCCCCAAGGCTGTGTGCTGACTCCACTACTTTACTCGTTCTACAGCAAATATGGGCAAACCGGTCCTCGAGGGCCGCTGTGGGTGCAGGTTTTTGTTCCAATCGATCCAGCACAGACAATGATGAATGATATTTCTGCAGAAAACAAGAAGCAACTGACTGCAAACCAAAGAATGCATTTGTAGGACAACAGATTAGTGAAAAGGTGTACTCTTTATGGGTTGGAATAAAAACGAGTTTGCCCATCCCTGCTCTACACACATGATTGCAGACCCACACAACCTAAGAACATCATTTGGAAATTTGCGTATGACTCAATGATGATCAGCCGGGAATGAGACGGCCTCAAGAGATGAGGTCCTTAGCCTCAGCGAGTAGTGCGTTCTCCTGTCAATCATCTAGAAATCCTACATATATATATATATATATATATATATATATATATATATATATATATATATATATATATATATATATATATATATATATATATATATATATATATATATATATATATATATAGATCGACCGATCGGTAGATCGATCAATCAATAGATCGATCGATCTATCGGAATGATCAATCGATCTATCAATCGATCTATCGATCGATCTATCGATCGATCGATCGATCTATCGACCGACCGACTGATCAGTTGATAGATCGGTCGATAGGTCGATCGACCGATCTATCGATAGACCGACCGACCGACTGATCGGTTGATAGATCGGTCGATAGGTCGATCGACCGATCTATCGATAGACCGACCGACCGACCGATCGACCTACCGACCGATCGATCGATTGACCGATCGACTTTATTTATGAACGAAAGTGAAATAGCATATATATATATTTTTTTCAGCAACACTCCGATTTCCTCCCACATTCCAAAAACATGCATTATAGGCTGATTGGACACTATAATGCCCCTAGATATGGGTGTGGCTGGCCATCGATTCAGGGTGTCCCCCGTGTCTGGCCCGGAGTCAGCTATGATAGTCTCCAGCACCTCCGTTACCCTAATGAGGACAAAGCGGTTCAGAAAATGAATGAATTTCATTCAAAAGAAATATTTATTTTCATTCACGCAACAAAGGCTGATTGGACTCTCTAAATTGCACCTAGGTAGAGGTGAAGGTGTGCATGGTTGTCCGTCTTCTTGTCCCCTGCGATCAGTCCAATCAGCCTACAATGCATGTTTTTCGAATGTGGGAGTAAATCGGAGTACCTGAAGGAAACCCTCGCAGGCCCTGGGAGAACATGCAAACTCCACACAGATACCGACCTGGACTTGAACCCAGGACCTCAGAGCTGAGAGGCCAACACACTAGCTACTAGCATCCACGGGCCACCAATATGTGTAGACAGGGTCCAGTCCTTCAAATTCCTGGTTGTCCACATCATGGACAAGCTCTCCTGGTCTACCAACACCACACCAGTGGTGAAGAAGGCCCAGAAGCGACTCCATTCCTGAGGGTTCTCAGGAGGAACAACTTGGCTACTGGTAAGCTTCTGGTAACCTTCATAGAGCCACTGTGGAGAGCATTCCGGCATCCTGCATTACAATTGGAAGCACGGCAGCAGACAGGAAAGTCACGCAGAGAGTGATCAACACCGCCCAGAAGATTTTTGGCTGCTCTCTGCCCTCACTAGATGACATTGCCAGCCCTCCATTCCTCAGCAGAGGAACATTGTTAGGGACCCCTACAACCCTGATCACGACTTGTTCCAGCTGCTGCCTTCTGGCAGACGCTCCAGGTTTCACAAAACATGGTCAAACCGATTTAGGGACAGTTATTTCCCAGTGCCATCAGGGCTCCGAACCTGGATTAGCATGACGCAAAATCCCTCCTCTGCAATACAATGTGCAATATCTTAGACTCTGCAATATTTTATAAATACCTTGCCCGGGGGTGACTTTTTATATTACTTATGTTAAGTCTTTGCTGCGAAACACGCACTTTGTGGAGAATAAAGGCCATTGATTTGATTTCACTTCCACCAGCAGGAATCAAGCCCACACACACGTAAAGTTGGAAGTCACTATCAGATGGCTCTTCTTGTACTTTAAGAATTTCATCAGGGACAATGGAAATTGAATTAAAATCTCTATATCTTACATTAAATATGCCATTGAAAATTTAACAACGGTTTTACGGGGAACTTTTGGCCTAATAATATTAACAAGTTCACCATTTGACATCTACAAATGCAAGGATGATTAATGAGGAAATTCAGCCTCATGGCATTCTGCCCTTTCTCTTATATAGTTCATTTATATTACATTCAGAGGCCCTAATGAAATGGATGTCCCAACTCTGAAAGAATGGGTGAGTTACACAAACGGGAAGTCAGAGTTTTCAAAACAAATATACAATCTCATCACTATAGTCTAAACACAAAGCTCAATGACTCCAAGATGACTCAACACATCACGTTTTGATCAAGAATTTTGTTGGTGGCAAAACATGAAATGATGGCGACTCGGTCTACTGTAAGAATTAATTCAAATTCATGAAAAATTCATATTAATGTAGCAATGATAATAAATGATAATAATGTGTGCATAACTTCAACAAATATATAATACTGCATTGCGTGAATGGCGCTGAAACATGATGCCAACCATCCATGTTCAAATATATTTGACGTCTATTGTTGTAAATGGCATTAAATGTGTAAACAGAATGTGCAATACAGTACTAATACTGCTACAGTGTACAACTATATCAGTCACCATTCCAACTTCGATTATGCTTGTTGGGACAAATAGAAATTCTGTAGTCTGAGATGTTTGTGCTGGAAGTACTGGCATGAATATTACTTTCACATGTTAGTAAGTCTTCCAAAAAGTAGGAAAGGATAGTTCTCATAGTTTTAAGTCACAGTGATTTGTGCGCTGGGAAATGTGTCATTTGTTGAAGCCAGCATTTGGGGGCAGCTGCTCGTGGTTTTGAAGTTGTAATGGCTCTTCAGCAATCTGACACACATGATGAAACACGTTCATCCTGTAGCGGGCCGTCAGGGCCTTCAAGGCCTTCTCTTTTGTCCTAAGAAATATCTGAATCATATATTATATTTTGTCCATTATTTATTATTATTATTAAATCATTCCAAATTGTCTGTTAGCTTCTTTTCATTGCCTTTCCTCCTTTGCACTGCTTCCAGATGTGTGTTTTAGGTGCTCGGACGTTTGGTCGCTGGTGAAATGGTGACAGAGAGTTTACTGTTGAAGCCAGCTCTCAACATTATATTCATGAGATAGAGAGTTTAAACGTGGCCTGTTTATTTGCCTCAAGACGTTTAGCCGACTGACGTCTGGGCGAGAGCCAGCTAACTGAGGGGGCATCTGGCCGAACATAGAGTTAGCCGGACGAATAGTTAGCCGACCGGATAGCCAGCCGAAATACGTTGCGCCCCGCGCTCACCCCGCCCCCGGTCGTGTGTGTGTACATGTTTTTCAACCTCGGCCCGCGGGCCATACACGGCCCATTACAGATAACAATATTAATTTAGAATAACAAGGGCATTTATTCACGGCCAAACACACGCAGAACAGAACGTGACAGAAGAAAAAAGTAGTTATTGTGAAATATTAATTGTATTCTTATATTTAATCTTGCACCCTGCTGCACTCTTATAAATAATAAATAATCAGACATAGGCATTGTCGTCATCATTAACTTGACAAAAAGCCTTGTAGTCATCATACCCTCAGCTGCGTATGACAAAATTGTATAGTGCTTCTCCACAGGTCCGCCATCTCAGGCAAGACCCCTTAACTGACATATTCAGACTTGTTAGCACTCCGCCACGATGGAAACATCGCATCACCTCTTGAGCGCCATCAATCCGGCGACGGCAAGTTGCCTCACCGATGCTAACAAGAATAAAATGTATAACTTACCTCTCACTGTCTTCTTACTTACCCTCCCTCAGTTCGCCTGTTGAAGGCAGATCCACGCCAAAAATTGTGGGTAATGGATCGGGCGTTTGTCAAAAAGATACTAGGAGGGGCTCGGAGTGGTTGTAGTCGTAGCTTAGCTTAGCCGCAATGGCTTTCTCTTCGCCGTTTACGGCGTACTTTGGGTGGGTTGGATATCCGCGGAGATCCCGGAGGTCTCCGGATGTTCTTGGGGATATCGATGGTCAGTCCGTAGTAAGTTGTGAAATTGGGTGTCTTGCCTTATGAATTTAACGTTACAAGAATAGAATTTGGTTTACACCTATTGGTTAAAATGTGCACTACACATTTTGTACTACACCTCCTTCATTTGTATTAATGCCTCCCATTTTTATGACTTGTCTTATCTCTATTAAAAACACAGTTGAAGCAGCTTTTCGGCTGGAAATATTTTTGAGGAGCTTGGAGAGTAGTCACACTCTACGGCATTTGAACTGTTGCATCCCCCCGCCTCTTTAAATTTCATTCTATCTGCCTCAGTGTGTGTTCCTGTGTTCGAGTTTATTGAAGTGTTGGCCAGTAACCCCAACAGTTAAAACTATAAGCAATAAGTATATATAAGTACTATAAGCACCCTCGGCTCGGTTAAAGTCTCTAAAAATCGCCAGCACTTTTATTTATGCTGTGGTGTTCGTATTTATTAATTTAATACTGTTTTTGGCTGAATTTAAAGTCATTTTAGTGCATTTTGGGAGTTTTCGCCATTGACGTCCATGACTGTCTTTTACTGGGGAAATCACTACCCTGGGCTCGGTTTAAGCTTCCAAAGAGCTCCAGTATCTGTATTTAATCATCAAATGCTGTTTTGCGCATGATTTTAGCACATTCTAAATATTTCTATTATGCAGCAGCACCGAATTTGAACTTTGTAAGAAATGCATTTGTCAATATAAAAATAAAAGATATTTCCCCATCAATTTCTTTGCATGGTGGAATCATTTCTTGCAGCCCTGAGAACAAATGAAGACAAAGTAGCAGTTGTTTAATTGATAACTCTTTGGAGTTCGAGATACGCAGAAATATATACCTGTTAAATACATTTTAATTTTAAATAATTTCCCATTATTTTAGGAAATATATATTCAAAATAATTAGCTGAGAACCTTAATTCAAAGATGAATCTCAATGTTTTCTATGCTGGTGTAAATTACAGTATCTACTGTTATAACTACTTTTTTCTTCTGTCATTACACACACATTACTCATCATTACTCACGAAAAAAAGGATGTACAGTTTTGTCTTGCAAGAGTAAAGGAGTATTGTGACAGAGTTGAGCGCGAAAGGAGCCGATATGAGGAAATATATGAGGCCACTGAACGCATGGTGGGTGCTCTGAGCACACAAAGAGGTCAAGTGCAAGTTTCTCGCGCACACTACCACCAACTCCAAGACCAAATTCTGGACAATATTATTTGCCGGACGCCGACCAGATTTCAAGAACACGAAACAGGGATGTTTCTCTTCCTCCTCGACCCGCCGAAGTTTTGGGAATACCAGAAAACTTTCCCTCATCCAGCCTTCTCCATCTTAACGCGGAGCCTTGGTACACTTTTCGATCTGCCTCAGCTAAGAAGAGAAGTGATTGTAATGTATGCCTCCACTGATCTCCTTGACTTCTTTCCGCAGAGAAAATCTGAGCGTGAGCATGGGGTGGCTGTACACATTACTGGGTTTGACAGTGACCATCCACGTGTCCACTGCTTCTGTCGAACGGACATTTTCAGCCCGAAACAGAATCAAAACGTATGCCAGAAATACAACAGGACAGACTCAAATGCATTAGCTTTGATGGCGATAGAAAATAACTTTTTGATGGACCTGAAACGCCTGTGTAATCTGTACGACAGAGTAATTGAAATCTTCTTGAGGAAAGAAAGGAGGATAGATTTTGTGTAAAAATACAAGTAATTTTTGGTGAGTAAAATATGTCTATTTCCCCACATAACATTTTCTAATAATATTAACCTACATTTTCTTAGGCTAGAATCAAATGCATATTCCAAAACTGCACTTGAGGCATAAAATATGTATTAGTATTTGCTTCCTGCGCTGAAGACTGACAGGATGGGTTACATCTGACTCAGAGTGACTAAAAACGTCAATGGACTGAGACTGTGTTAGCCAGTAAAGACTGACTGAGGCAAAGCAGGTGCAAGACACTTGTCTAAGGAATGTGATCTCAGACCTCCCTGCAGGCAGGAGCTTCCTTCATGCTGGAATGTGTGTGTGCGTGTGTGTGTGTGTGTACACGGATTTTTGCGTGTGTGTGTACACGTGTTTGTGCGTGTGTGTGTGTGCATTTGAGGGTGCGTGTATGTGTGCGTGTGTGAGTGTGTTACATATGGAAGTGGCATGGGTGGTGATAAACACCTGCTCTCAGCTTAATGTCAGTGTTTCTCAGGGACCAAACATTTACTGTGATCAATCGATCAATCTCTCTCGCCCTCTTTCTCTCTCTTTCCCTGGGCCTCTCTTCCCCTTCCCTGAGTGGTGAGCTGCCTCCTACTGGCTGACTGAAGGTAAGTGAAAGACAGTGAGAGGTAAGTGACCCGCTTGGGGGCGGGGGTAGCGAGGTATCCATAACAGCAGAATGACAAATTACGAGTCCGTAACTATCTCTTATTTAGGTATTTTGCTGAGTAAACGTACCTTATGGAGCAGCACTACCAATTTCGTCATGCGCAGTTTCTGGGTGTGATGACAAGTAGGCTTTTGATTGTTGATAATGACGACAGGGCCAATGTCCGATGATGATTATTATTGTTAAAAATGTATAAAGCCACGTGTCATTCAAAACACCTGCCAGAGTATGCATGAAAATGTGTCTTGATTATTCAATCAGGCGTCTTGGCGGCTGAGTGGTTAGCGCGTCTTCCTCACAGCTCTGGGGTCCTGGGTTAAAAACCAGGTTGGTCCTCTGTGTGGAGTTTCCATGTTCTCCTCGGGTCCTGCATGGGTTTCCTCCGGGTACTCCGTTTTCCCCCCACATTCCAAAAAACACGCATTGTAGGCTTATTGGATACTTTATATTGCCCCTAGGTATGGATGTGGCTGGCCAACGGGTGCCCCCCGTGTCTGGCTCAGCTAAGATAGGCTCCAGGAACCCGCAAACCTAATGAGGATAAACGGTTCAGAGAATTAATGAATATTATTTAATCAAAATATTTATTCATTCACACAATAAATCTTCACTTAAAAAAACACATTTTTTTAATCAAAGATAATAGGTGATCAAAAGCAAAATATAGTTGAGAGTAAAACATATTTCGATTATTTTTCAAATATTTCTTTAAAAAAAATGGGTTTCGATATAGCTTTTTATTAATTGAAAAAGTAACATTGTTTAGTGTTTGGGCCATGTTTGAGATAGATGTTTGTTGTTTTTAATGAGTAAAGAAATGAATTATGTAAAGTATATGATGCCACCTCGTGGTGTAGAGGTTCACTCGCTGGACTTTAGTGCAGTTAAGCGCGGGCTCGATTCCCGCTGCTGGTGGTATGATTGGGAGTGCAGATGGTCGTTTCTCTCTCTGTAAGCCCTATGATTGACTGGCGACCAGTCTGTAGTGTTGTCTGCCTTTTGCCTGAAAACAGCTCAGGGTGGTGGTATGGAAGATGAGGATGGATGGTATGGATGGATGGTATGGAAGATGAGGATGGATGGTAGAAGATGAATGAATGATGGAAAGCATATTGCGGCCCCAGCGACCCCACTGAGGATAAAGCTGTTGAGGAAATGAATGAATGAAAAATGTAAATAATTGAAATATTGTACTAACAGTAAAAATACCATGCCAACTCACATATAAGCCGCTTTTGTTGGACAAAAAATGACTGAATCGAGGGTACGGCTTATATGTGCATAAAAACACAACATGCACGAAACTGCAAGTTGACAACGCCATGACACAATGACGTCATGGCTCAAGACAATGCGGTCATTTATTTATTCAATGTGGTCATTTATTTCAAGATGGGTTAATGGGAGTATTGGTCCAAGTCCTTGAAGGGGAGCCCCCTTTCAGCGAGGTACAGCTTTGCGTTTCAGTTAAAAGTTTGTGAAGGCTTTCGGGATCCAGGCTTTCCAGTTGCTCATCCAGTAGACAGGCAGGCCTTGTTCCCAGTTCTGCAATGGGATGCAGCGGTGGCTCCGGTAATGATTATTGGGAGGCATTTTAAATGACCATTTAAAATCCAAACAGAACTGAAAAGCCTCGGCGAAACCTTTATCTAAGTGGTAATGTGCACGATAGGACTCTTCCTCACAACAAAACTGGAAAAGGCAAGATGTCACCGACTCGGCTTTTTTTCTCGCGTCATTCTTCTGGGAAATTCTTCTGCATGTCCATCTTCTTCTGCAGTGAAATTCTTTTTGTTTGGTGCTAAGTGCCACCCAATTCAGCGGAGCCCTGACTTCCACAATATTTCATTTACCATGTTTCGGTTGCGATTTCAGCATGAATATTGACATTTTTATATATTTTTTTTATACATAATATAGAATTCAAATGTACTGAAGCCTTACACTCAGGCAATCTACTAGTAGTACCATGGCGACTTACGTAATGAGCACCCCTGATGTACTTTATCCCGTGACCGGACGTTTGGTCGCTGGTCTTTTGGTCACTGGTCTTTTGGTCGCCGGTCAAATGGTGACAGAGAGTTTACGGTTGAAGCCATCTCTCAAAATTATATTCATCGGAGAGAGTTTAATATCTAAGAGAAAGAGTTTAATATCTAAGAGAAAGAGTTTAATATATAAGAGAAAGAGTTTAATATCTAAGAGACAGAGAGTTTAATATCTAAGAGAGAGAGTTTAATATGTAAGAGAGAGTTTAATATCTAAGAGAGAGAGTTTAATATCTAAGTACTGTTTAATATCTAAGTACTGTTTGATGTCTAAGTACTGTTTAACATCTAAGTACTGTTTGATATCTAAGTACTGTTTAATATCTAATTACTGTTTAATATCTAAGTAATGTTTAATATCTAAGTACTGTTTAATATCTAAGTACTGTTTAATATCTAATTATTGTTTAATATCTAAGTACTGTTTAATATCTAAGTACTGTTTAATATCCAAGTACATTTGACCGGCGACCAAAATGGACCAAAAAAACGGCGACCAAAAGGAACCAAAAGACCGGCGACCAAAAGACCAGCGACTAAATGTCCGAGCACCACTTAATCCATGGCTCTTCCGAAAGTAAAGTGAACAGTGAAAACATATTTCAGAGCTATTTCCTGAAATGTCAATTTAGACTCACTGAAATGGAAATGGGGTGGCAGTACTTGGTGTGATGGCCTCAGAGTTGTGGGGTCAAGAGTTAGATCCCAATCGGTCCTCATTGTGTGTAATTTGCATATTCAGGTTTTTTTCTAGGTTTCCTCCCACATCCCAAAAACTTGCATGGTAGGCGCGCGCCGCGACCCATTTACATGTTTTAATCATCATCACTAGGCAAAGCAATTTTGTGGCAATGTGATTATTTTTTTCTTTAATCACCTTACTCACATATCCAATTTCGTCATACGCAACTGGGTATGATGACAATTAGTCTTTTTGTCAAGTCAATGATGACGGCAATGCCTATGTCAGATTTTATTTTATTTATATATTTATATCAAGGCATCTTTTGACCTCAATGCATTGAATAGAATATTAAATTAAATTCTCACATTTTTTTCAATCAGAGAACACATGAGAACTGTATTTTACATAATTATGAGAAAAATGTACAAATGAATGTTAAAAATGTTCTCTCAAAACACGAAAAACAAATACAGTGTTACCCCGCTACTTTGCACTTTGCAGAGCTTCGCAGATTTTTTTTGAAAAAAAATACAAATATTACATTGAAACAACATATTTTACAGTTTTTTTTGTTATAACATGAATTTCACTCTCTCGACCCGTATTCTAAATGGTGTACTGTATACAGGGAGGAAAATAAATAAATAAAGAAATAAAAATAAAATACAAATTTTTGGAGTTAAATTCAAATTAAGCATTTTGGAAGGGGAATCCCTACTTTGCGGAAATGCACTTATCGTGGGTGGTCCCGGTCCCCATTAACCGCAATAAGCGAGGGAACACTGTAAGGGTGAACATAGCTACTGCCACTGGCTTCCGCGTGATGGCGCCATCTTGGATATTATCAGGCGTTTGGAGATGTTACTAAGGAGTTGATCATTTGATTCAGGTGGGTCGTGGGCAGGGGGGGGGGGGGGGGGTGAAGCAGGCGAACGAACACACACAAGCTTGACGTGGCATTTTCTGCTTATTCATTTTCTGAAGATACAAGTGGGGGAGCGTAGAGAAGTCGTTTTAGGTAGCGTGGAGATCACTGAGAGGTCCGTATAGGATCCCAGGCGAAGGTACAAAGTGCGTGATCGTGGTCCTATGACTAAAACAAGAAGTCAAAGATCAGGCAAGATGAACAAATAGGGGGTACGAGAAAGTATTAAACAGTAAACTGATTAACAGTAAATGATCCAGCGACTCGATCAAACTCTGATTGGCTTAAATAGCTCTGTGATTGTGGTGAGCCACACCTGGTGCTCGAACACTTTGCTGAATGGAGCATCCACTCACATTATTGGCCGTGGGCCTGACAGGGGTAATGGAAACCAGACTGGGTAGGTACCCTCATGTACCGAGTTGTTGACCACGGGTCAAATCTATGTAGAGTTGAAAATTACAATTGCTTGAAAGTGATTAAACTGAATAACATTTTTACCACCTGTAATGGGAACAAGGTCAGATTGAATTGCCAGGCATTTGCTGTTTTAAAAAAAGCAACAGGCGACCAAGCAGCCGAGTTGCTTCAACATTTGCGCCTTCAGTACATCACCTTTTTATATTAGGTATCCGAATAAATATATATCTTTTAAAATGTCAAAATTCCCATTCAACCTCAAAAGCAGAAGACATTTTCCTGTCTTTCGCTTGCCACTCAAAAAAATGGCTGAAAGCAGAGTTGATGTATGAATTGTTGATTTTACATGATGTGCTCTAAGGCTGATTGGTCTGCCAGCAAATTGCTCGGTGCTCCCCGGAACACTTTTTTTTCTGTCGTGACGGGAGTTATAAAACATCCAACCATCCGTAAATCACGCTTTACACATTCTCTGATCCTTATAAAGCGTGATGTACGGATGGATGTGTGTGTATGTGAGCACCTGCAAACTCGCTGGTGGGAATTCTTCCCAAAATGACGCTTTTAAATGACGTGGAAAGGCGTCTTGGGTCAGAGCCTCTGGCACCATCGTGTCTCGCCAAGTTTTTCTATCATGACAATGGGGAAAAAAAGTGTTTTAGGGAGCAGGAATAGGTAAAGCGTGAAATATGGAGGGGTGGATGTTATATGTTTACATTCTCACCCTTTTTTCCAAACTCTGAATTGTAGAGTTGAATTTTGTATGGTGGCCAGAAACGGCTGTCGAATCCTAAATTTATTGAATTTCTATTTGTGAATTTATTTAGCTTCTATAAGTATGTAACCTCTAACTGCAAGTATTATGGTATAATGCGAGTATGCCTGACCAGAAATATGTTAGCTTGCTAGTCTTTTGAGCAATTGAAGATATTAGGTGCTAATAATAGTAAATAATTAATAATTAATAAATAAAATGTGTTATTGGAAAATACTAAAAGGGGTCCATTAAAGTGAAGGTAATTACCTATCTTCTGTAAATTTGGTGTCAATAAGTCAAATGGCTTGGGAGCTATTGAAGATATTAGGTCCTAATAACAATAAAAAAATTAAAACAAAACCATGGAAAAATAATCACCTCCCATGGTTAAATGAAGATATATAGGCATTAATGAAAAACTGGACCCGACTCTCAAAATATCACTTAAAACAAAAAGTATGAATGACAGACAGACATTTTCTTCTCTAAAAAACAAAGTTATAAGAGATTCAAACTGCAAAATCAAATTTCTTTATAAACATAATTAGCACCGCGAAAGGGAACACTAAAGAGATCTGGAAAAATCTTTAAAAAACTGTCTGGAAATACTTAAGCAATTAAGCACAACCAAATGAAGGAACAACGTTTGAAGGAGAAAACTGTGTGATACAAGAACATAGCTACTACTTCAAATCATTATTCTGTAGACCCTGTTAAAGAACTACTCCTAGCATCCTTCAAATAGAATACCACCCACCACAACCATTAAACACCAATGAATACATAGTGTATTTTCACACCTATAAAACGCATCACCTTAAAGGGCAAGGTCTTAGTTGCGAGTGTATTTGCAGTTTTTTGTTAATACAAAAGGCGCCTTGGCTGATTGGGCGCTAGCATGACACTAGGCTAGCATATGCTATGCTAGCGTGTTTTTTAAAGGCAGCATGGGCAAAACGAATTTTGATAGTGCTTTACTGAGGTATAAGGTACACACGTAAGTCAATGTTAAAGCAGTTGAACATCTTCAAAACCGTCAAAGTCATCTTCTGTATTTGATATAAAGAGGTCGGCCAAGTTGGCGAGTTCATGTTATGCTCCATCTCATTGTCAGAGTTGTTGGCACGGTATTCCGGGAACTTGATGCCAATTTGGCAAAAGCTCGAACAACAGTGCTGGCCGACACTTGATCCCAGTCATCCAAAATCCATTGGTTTTAAATGCTCTATCTATTGCAGCCAGCGATTGTAGTTCCTTCATCAAGCCTACCGGCTAACTTGAAGTTCATATGCTGGAATTGACGGACGTCCACATTTTCACTACATAAATACTAGAGCGTTTGTGAAAGAGATGCACTCAGACAATCATGCAGTCAGCGTCATACAGCGACATCTACAGAATTGTAGACTGTTAAGAACACCTTATAGGTGTGAAAATACGGTAGTTTCGCAGTCACAAGTTGAGAAAGCGTTATCTTGTCTCAAAAGCTCCAAAGGTAACGATTTGTTTAATATGGATGTAAGATTTCTGAAATACCCCAAATAATCTCTCTAGCTCCATTATTCACAATTATAAACAAATCCTGAACTAGAGTCTCTTCCCTGAACCCTGGAACTGCTCAGTTATCACGCCGGTCCTCACATCAGAGAACCCCTCAATCACCAACAACTACAGACCTATACGCATCCTTCAAGCCGTCTAACAAGTCTTGGAAAAGATAGTAGCAGAGGCAATTGTGAATCACATTAACAGGATTCCATATACCCTTAACAGGCACTGTAATTTGGCTTTAAATCTTACTACCGAAACGGCTGTTTCTTCTTTCTAGAAAACATAAAATTAAAACTAGATAAAGGTGGATTCATTGGTTTCGTCTTCATTGATCTCAAAAAGATATTTGAGGCCATCAACCACCAGATACTGCAGACTAAACTGTCTAACTTTATATAATCTCATCAAGCATACTAAATTTGACTGAATCATACTTATCTGTAAGATCACAGTGCGTCGGGACACAAAACAAAAAAATCTACTTCGCATAATGACAGTTTTGGAGTACCACAGTAGTGAGTGGTATTATATAAAAGAAAATACGGTAGATTATAGTTGGATACCCATAATTATCTTTTCATATGCCTATAACTGTAACATTTAATAAATAAATTTTTTTATAATTGTAATTGTGCACTTACTTTTATTTTTGTACAGGCGTGGAAATATATAATATGGTAAGATTATTAGGATAATCCTACCTTGCAGTTTTTCGATAATCAAAATACTAAGTTTTTTCTTCATTTGAATTTTTGTGCAGTATACTATACAACACATACTTTGAGCTATTTGCTCTAAAACAACCCTTAAAATCTCTTTATACTGTAGTTTGACAATTAACATTGTATCATTTTCCTATTTTATTTTCTTCTGGCAACCATGGCTACCAGTCTCTTACTGAAATTTCAACAGTTATGGGGAAAACATGTTTTGCTGATTTGTGTCATTCAAGATTTCATCGCAATTCTTTTGTGAATAATAAAATAAATATATAAATTTGCACAAGCATTGTATACAGGAGTAGATGTGATTTTGGTCATTTCCAAAACACCTTATACAATAATGCTGATGCATAGAAAACTAAAACAAGATGAATCAGAGTACAGAACATTGCAAAATGCTTACCACATATATAACCTCCGACTGATTATGTTGTCTGGCCTATCCATCCTACTTCCATCATGATAATGTTGCTGGAAATGCAACATTCACCTTTGAGCAGAACTACGGCTGAGTCTTTTTAAAAATGTATTATTTATCCACTTCTTTCCTTAATTATTCCTCTTACGTCCATTACTTCTTTTCTGCTCACTATTTTTTCCAGGTGTCAGAATGACTGATGGTGACCAGTAGAAACAAATGTACTGCATTATCACTCCAACGGTCATGGGCTACTCGGGCTAGGCCTTGGACCAGACAGAAATCAATATTTCACCATTTAAAATATATCAAAACAGGATTTCTGAGTACGTATTGTCTTCAACCCATTCCTCTCACACCACACCTGCCACACTGCAAACACTGAATCAGACACTTTTTAGTTCCAACTCGAAATCAATAAGCCAGTACCTTCACAGATCTTAACCACGGTCGCGTTGTAGTGGTGATGGATGATGAGGAAGGCCGCGATTTATTTTGTCAGGCCATTATACCGGCAAATTCCGTCCACTTCATTCTGTGGGTGATCATTTTTCACACTTCATAAGAAGCAGAAATGGGTTACGAAGGTGCTGAATGAGGAAGGGAGAGCTATGGGGGGATAAGAGAGTTTCTGCAGAGAAAAAGAAGAAGGCGATGATTCATGGGAAAGAGAAGGAAAGGAAAATAGAAAAAAACAGCCTGTTAGCATTCAAGGAGAAACAAAGAGGAATCTAGTCTCCTTAGTACTAATGGATGATAAAACGATAATAGTAATTATCGTCAAATATTTTTGGGCCATCAAAAATAATAAAAATGTTTGATAAATTACACCACCTGAACACCATAAATAATGGGAGTTTTGATACAACAGAAAAATACTGCTATTTATACTACTTATTTATTATGTTGACCACTTATTCATCTATTACTATTTAGTGATTAGGTATTCATCTATTACTATTTATTTATCAAGAATATTTTTTGATTACCTGTGTTTGCTTGTTTTTTTTGTTGAGTCCGTAGACTCAGCGAGTGGTGCACTCTCAACAACTTGCTGCTGAACGTCTCCAAAACCATAGAACTCATCCTGGACTTCAGACTCAAAAAGCGCACTCCGCTCTGCTGACCTCACTTGTACTAATTATTTATTTATTTATTACGATATATTGATTTTCTGTATTTTTGCTTAATTGTTGTTGTGTTCAAAGACTCAGTGAGTGGTGCAACTTTGCGCTGAATGTCTACAAACTATGAAACTCATCTTGGACTTCAGGCAGAACAAGTCCGCTCCGGTCTGCTGACCTCACTTGGACTACCACGGCCATTCAGATGGCCACTGCCCGCTGCCCACCATTTTTTCTGCAGTGCTGAGTCTTCTGTCTTCCGCCATTTTCCTAGTGGCATGTGGAAGACAGAGGAGTGGCTTCAGCTTGCGAGTTTCATCGTGGATTTTCACATTTTTATGAACAACGATTTTATGAAAGGGCGGCCCGGCGACTGCGTGGTTAGCGCGTCGGCCTCACAGTGGCGGGCCTGGGTTCAAATCCAGGTCGGTCCATCTGTGTGGAGCTTGCATGTTCTCCCCGGGCCTGTGAGTGTTTTCTCCGTGTACTCCAGTTTCTACCCACATTCCAAAGACGTGCATGGTAGGCTGATTGGACACTCTAAATTTCCCCTAGGTATGGGTCTGACTGTGAATGGTTGTTTTTATTCTTGTGCCCTGCGATTGGCTAGCCACCAAATCAAGGTGTCTCCCATCTCTTTCGTAAAGTCAGCTGGGATAGGCTCCAGCACCCCCGCGATCCTAGTGAGGATAGGGCAGTTAGGAAAATTAGAGCTTTTTTATGAAAACAACAATAATGTAGAGAATCCGCAAAAGTTGTAGCCGTGATATTCGAGGGATTACTGTAATGACAATAAATGCATTGAATTCATTTAACCACCAAGGACACTCGACATTGGCTTTAATGGTATCCGGTGCAATCAAATGTTTTGAATGAGTATAATGTCTGGACCCCGAAAGTAAGCCCAATCCTTTTCATTCTTATTTCAATGCATAAAACCATCTTATATTCAGGCCAATATTGTAGTTTACTAGGCTTAATGAGTCAAGTTCATCCAACTTGTTTTTTTCTGAGTAAACATACAGTGGTACCTCTATTTCTAAAACTTTTTTAAAAATATTATTTGAAAAGTCCATTTTGGATGTAGAATTAACGATTTTGCACACCTATAGGGCACACTTAAAAGTCTAAAATTTTCTCTAGAATGAATGTTTGATGCGCCCAATCGGTCAGTGCGCCTTGTCTGTGCACTAAATTCAATTTTTGTATGGCCCTGACCACTTGAGTGAGTTTTATTTCTTGCCGGCACGCTACTTGTTGCGATCAACCTAGCGGACGTTCACTCTACAAATAGCCTCCCTACGCATTCCAAGCATTACGGTAAATCCATTCAAAACATCCCCGGGGAGTGGCAAGGCATTTGACGGAAGTCAGACGGAAGTCTGCTCGCCGCACTTTTAACCCTCAAAAACACTCTCAATACTAAAAAAAACAGCATATTAGTATAGAGTTATAAAGAGGAAATGCCTGACATGTATGACAACAGAAAGCAGATGTGAACGCTTGGAAAATGGACAGAAGTCATGGATCGAATGCAATTTAACAGCTTAGTTACGTGACAATTTGGAATGAAATGTCGATATAACGGCGAGGAGAATCAAAGGCTTGATAGTGATGCATGTCGCGATTTAAAATGGATTGTGGGTGATTGGCCTCAACTGTCAGCAAGCACTGTTGTTCAAGCTGTCGCCAAAGCTGGAATCAAGTTCCCGGAATACACTAACTCTGACTGACAGTGGAGCCTAGCATGTTGAATGCTGTTTATGTCTGAGTGTACCTTTTACCTCAATAAAGCACTATCAAACTTAGTTTTGATCTCGCTGTCTTTAAAAAAATCACGTTAGCAGATAGCATAACATATACAAGCGGATAGCATAACATCACAAATAGGCTTTTGTTGTTGATGATGACGACAAAGCCTATGTCCGATATGCCTATGAATAGCAGATCATACGCAAGCCTAGTGTCAGGCTAGCGCCTTTTCCGAAGAAGAGCCCTATATTTTGGCAAAAACAGAAAATATACTCACAACTGAGACTGCACTGCGCCCTATCAGACGGTGCATTTTATAGGTGTGAGAATAAGGTACATAGTTTATTTTTTGTTAGTCTCCTTGCAAAATGTATTTATTGTTATTTTCTTTATTTCACATTGCACAGCAGATTTGAATGCACATCTTTAAAAATATAGATTTCTGTTAAAATTTCACCAGGTTTTATTATTTATTACTTTTTTAGTGTTTAGATGTAGTTGTATTATATCTGATTGCACAACAGAATTAAAAAAAAACTTTCTTAAATCGTTTTTTAAAGTAAGGTAATGTAGGGACTCATTATTGAAAAAACAAATAATGTATTCATTTATTCGAACATTGAAGTTTGAAAAACAAAAGATGCAAGTTATCGTAAAAATTATTGATGTACTAGACCGATTTTCTCTTGATCGTGAGAACATTATGTTCATATAACCCAGCCCTACTTTTAGTCACCAACAGTCCTCATATAATATATTGTAGTAATACCTCTACTTAAGAATTCCTCGAGGTGCAAAAAGATTTTTAAATGCAAACGAGTGCCTCGTGTTAAGAAAATTTTCCAAGTTATGAAAACCCCTCAAAAAGTACACGCATTACTTATCCGTCATTTTATCGTAGTATTGTTGTGGATGCATCCATTTTTTAAAAGCTTACTCCACCATATACCGCGCTCTCATTGGCCATCTCACAACAACCGTAAATTTTCTTTCACTGATTGTCTGCTTAAACTTTTTTATGCTTGGGGAAGCTGTAGGTCGACTGCCTCGACCTGAATGGCAGGCTTCGGTTAGTTATATTGGGCTGTGGGGGCTGTTAGGTTCATTAACAATTACCTTCGTCCGTAATTATCAATAACTGCAGGCAGACATCTTATTCAATTATTGACATTTAATTAAATAGAAATGGATAACAACAGGTAAAACCTCAGAAGGGGAGAGTTTCAGCAAGTTCTGCTTACAACTTCCGAACGTCTCCTCGAATAGATGTTCTCGTACGACTCTTATTGTCATGAATCAAAACAATTTACAGAGTTGTTGATCATTCCATCACGTATGAGTAAAAACAACATCTGGGACTACAATAACAATCAAAGTATTTTACCAAAAACAAAAACAGGAGACTAGACCTAAACAACATTTAGATTAGAACAATTATGCCTTCCTTGACCTAAGAATCATATAATAATTACATAAAGAAAAACCCGAAGTGCGTCACGAGTGTTATGGACGTGGCAGAAACAATATCTTTGTTATGGGCTCCGTTGCTGGAAATGGCATATATACAGTCCTTGCCCAATCAACAACCCTCTCAGCCCGATACTGGGTATGTGGATGTAGCAACAATCCTTGGAGAAGTCCATGTGAGAGTGGACTAGGCGGCAGTTCATGACCTTGCCACACTTTGAGAATAATAAGAGAATGATTTAACAAAGAAATGACTTAATACAACTATATTTATAATAGTAATACAGAATAAACCCAACAGGGGCAGATGTTTGGGCTGTGTTCTCAGTAATAAGGACATCGACAAGTTAGTTGATCGAGGTGCACCAAAAGGGACGCATGATGAAATGCAACTCTCGGCAATGCGCGGGGAGTTCAACAAGAAGGCAGCCACCATTCCAACTGCACAAATCAGAAACGAGCGAGAAATGAATTTTCCGACTTCATGTAAAAACATCCTGAAAATGTGTTCACGAATCGTGCCCACTTTGACGATTTGTATTGTGCATTTTAGAAACATTATAAGTCCTCAAAAGCAATTGTCATTGTATTTTTTTTCCAAAATGTTCATCATCCAGAACTACCAAAATATCGTAGATATTCCCGAGGATATCTCGAGACCTCCGGGATCCCCGTGGATAGCCAGCCCCCTCAAAGTACGTCGGAGATGGCAAAGAGAGAGAAGCAAAAGCGTGGATGCCGAGCGGGCCTTGCTGCTAAGCTAAGACAGCAACCACACCGAGCACCGCTTCCTAGTATATCTTTGGCCAACGCCCGATCCATCACCCACAAAATGGATGAGTTGGAGCTTCGAATTGCTACCAACAGCTTTGTTAGGAACGATAACATTATTCTCATCACGGAAACGTGGCTACACCCACATATCCCCGACGCTGCGTTAACGCTAGCTAGCCGAACACTTTTTTTGGAACGATCGTTCAAAAGATTGAACAGGCAAAAACAAAGGAGAAGGACTATGCATGTTTAAACAAAATGAATGGTGTTGTGACATTAAGATCATTAAAACTCACTGTTCCCCGGATTTAGAGCTATTGGCAATACGATGTAGGCCCTATTATTTACCAAGAATGGTCATCATATTATCGGCTTTCTATAAACCTCCGAATGCGAACGTTAACACGGCACTTCTAACGGCTGTAAACAAACAACAGCTTGTCCACCCGGATGGAGTCTTTTTTGTCGCTGGTGACTTCAACAATGCGTGTTTAAAGACTGTTCTACCTAAGTTTATTCAATACGTAAAATGTAATACTAGAGAAGACCAAACTCTTGACCATGTCTATTCTAACATCAAACATGCTTATAAAGCAACTTCTCATCATCGCCTAGCTGGATCAGAACACCTCCGCACATCTTTAACCCCTGCATACACTCCACTCCAGAGGCTGACAAGGCCAGAAATAAAGATAATAAAAGTTTGGCCCGAGGACGCTCTTTGTCAGCTGCAGGACTGTTTTTCCTGCACCAACTGGGAACTTTTCGAACACGACTACCTCCAGTACTACACGGACACTGTACTTCCCTATGTCAAAAGCTGCATTGACAACGTCATTATAAATAAACGGATACAGGTTTTTCTTAACCAAAAACCCCGGATGACCAATGAGACACAGGCACTCATTAAATGCTATAACACCGCCTTCAGATCAGAGGACGAAATAAAATATAGAGCTGCCAGACCAGAGCTGAAAAGAGGCATTAAAAAGGCCATGGCAGCCTATATTAAGAAAATTGAGCAGCACTTCACAGTAAATAAACCAAAGAACATGTGGCAGGGAATACGACATATTACCAATTTCAATAACAATAATATCTGTTAAGGCAGATGCCCCACCAGCGGAGGAACTGTACCGTTTCTTTGCCCGCTTTGAGACTGACAAATCAGACCCAGTCTCAACACCCCCACCACCCTGCAGCAATACACTGAAGTTCCGGGAACAGGAAGTGAGACTGGTAATGTGGTCTGGAACACCAGGAAGGCTGCTGGCCCAGACGGAGTACCTGGGAAGGTGCTTAAAGCCTGTGCTGACCAGCTGGCTGGAGTCTTCACAAAAATGTTCAATTGTTCCCTGCAACAATCCATCATCCCATCCTGCCTGAAATCTGCCACCCTTATCCCTGTCCCCGAAAAGCCAACCATTGAAAGCATGAATGATTATGGGCCTGTTGCACTCACACCTGTGATCATGAAGTGATTTGAAAAGTTGGTAGCCCGCCATATCAGCAATACAATCCCTCCCTCAGTTGACCCTGACCAGTTTGCTTATAGAGCAATCAGGTCCACTGAGGATGCCATCGCTATTGCTCTACATACAGCACTGAGCAACCTGGAACACCGTGGGAATTACGTGAGGATGCTTTTTAATGACTATAGCTCAGCCCATAATACCATAAAACCGGACATTCTGACTGACAAACTCTTCCACCTTGGACTATCCTCTTCCTTCTGCTGCTGGATAAAGAACTTCTTGACCAACTGACCACAAACCGTTAGACTTGGTCCCCACATCTCTTACTTCATTACACTGAGCACTGACTCCCCTCAAGGCTGTGTACTGAGTCCTTTTCTGTACTCCCTGCACACATACGACTGTACACCAACCCACCAGACAAACACCATCATTAAATTTTCTGATGACACCACTGTGGTCGCACTCATCTCAGGAGGGGATGAGTCGGCCTACAGAGATGAGGTCGACAAACTGTCTGTGTGGTGCTCGGTGAACAATCTCACACTGAACACCACGAAAACTGAAGAAATACAGATATGGCCCCACTCCTAATAAATGGAGTATGTGTAGAGTGGGTCCAGTCCTTTAAATTCCTGGGGGTCCACATCATGGATAAGCTCTCGTGGTCTACAAACATCACAGCAGTGGTGAAGAAGGCTCAGATACGACTACATTTCCTCAGGGTATTTAGGAGAAACAACTTGGATACCAAGCTTCTGATAACCTTCTATAGAACCACTGTAGAGAGCATCATGGCATACTGCATCACAGTTTGGTACGCTGGAAGCACGGCGGCAGACAAAATGACCATGCAGAAAGTGCTAAACATTGCCCAGAGGATCGTCGGCTGCTTTCTGCCCTCACTGGAAGACATTGCCAGCCCTCCTTACCTCAGCAGAGCCAGGAACATCATAGGGGACCCATACCACCCTGGTCACAATCTGTTCCAGCAGCTGCCTTTTGGCAGACGCTTAGGTCCCTCAAAGCTAAAGGTCCCACATCCATCAGAACTCTAAATTTGCGGTAACACAACACACATTCCATTCTGAGGAAATATGAATAGATGTTTGGGTGGTGATCTGCCTCCTACAGGCCGACTGTAGGTAAGTGAAAGAGAGTGAGAGGTAAGGGACCCACTCAAGAGGGGCTGATGGGAAGTATCGAATGCCAAATTACGAATCCGTAACTATCACTTATCTAGGTCTTTTGCCGAGTAAACACACCTTAGGGAGAAGCACCACCAATTTTGTCATGCGCAGTTTCTGGGTGTGATGACAAGTAGACTTTTGTTGTTGATGATGACGACAGGGCCTAAATTAGATTATTATTAATAGAAACAGGTAAGAATGAGTAGTGACTTATAAAAAGGGTGTACAGTACCTCAAAGGAATCACAAAATGTTAATGCTTGTTTTTGATTAATGTTGTTGTTTGAATTCTTAATGCTGTGTTTATTAAATATGTGTTCACATTACATTTTGTAATTAGAGATATGACTGTATTTGTATATTTCTGTTCACACCATACAGTGGTATTTCTTCTTCCAAAGCTTTATATGAAATTTGATTTGACATAGCCAATGGTGAGGTAAAATTATAGAGCATATTTACTCGCATATAAGTTGTATTCGTCGCATAAAAAAGACTGACTCTAGGGTATGCTTAGGCGGATATAATGATGACATACACGGAACTGCAAATTCTCAAAGACGAAACACCATAACGAAAGACAATGTGGTCATATATTTAAAAATAGAGAGAAGATAAACAGATAAAAAATATTTTTATGTCTATGAATGAAATTCAAGAAAAAAAACGTACTTGTGCTTGTTCAGGGCGTCGCCATCTTACTGTAGTTAAAAACGTGCTCAGACTGGCTAGACATGAGTAGCCTCGATGTGTTCGTATTGTTTACCATGTCAGCACATCCCAATAGTTGTTAAGGCTGATCGGATATGTCAGCCTTGATCCTTATATTGCACCCAGAGACTTGTTGAACACTATACCGCTACGGACACACTTCCTGGTTGTGCTTAAGTTACTTCCTTTTTTGAATGTGTCTATGTGCAGGTAACACGCTGTTGGTTATGGAACATATCAAGGAAATGATTGTACATTTGTGATTATGATATAAAACAAAATTCCACTTTGTTTTTTTTCCATTTTATGTATTGTTTTGAATGGGACCTCTATTGCATTAATATGAATCATCGAAAAATAGATATTTTGACATTGGAACCAATTTGGGCGCCACAACATCTTAAACTTCTGGTAAGAAAAGATATATAATTTCTGTAATTTTAAAATCATCATGTTCTCATCAAGATAGACATTCATTTTTTCATATTGAATAATTTGATGTTTTGCATTTGCAAGGACAGATATATTTACTTCCTTATGATGTTGACCCTAATAATGTGCTTTTGATCTCAGAAATACCACATGCGATAATTTTTCTTAAGATGTTCCCTTTAAAGTAAAGCATTGTATTGGGGTAGACCTGCCAACTGGTTTAATAATTGTTTGTTCATGTCCAGCCAATGTAGCCAAACTGGTTTTAAAATTGTTTGTTAGAACATTGGAATGTAGCAAGCCAACTAGCTGACCTTGCAATTGTTTGTTCGCACTACGAATTGTAAGATAGCTAACTAGCTGGCCTTGCAATTGTTTCCTTGTATTGTGGAATATGGCCAACTCACTTTGGAACTGTTTGTTCGAAACGCGCAATATAAGATAGGCTGCGGCACTTTGTATGTGCTATAAAAATATCGTGTTTGCATACAACTTAAACCTGCTAATGTCTAACCATATTAACCCAAAGTTTTGTTTACATAAGCTCTGTCCAACATTACTGTCTTAGAAATATTACCCTTTAGTTCCTATAAAAAGACTGGGCTCTGTTCATTCAGAGAGAATTGTGAGGAAGGCAGGCTGTGAGAGGTTCACAGCTGTCGGAGCATTCTCCAACCATCCTGCAGTCCGGTAATAAACCTATTTCCTATTTAAATTGATCTCACTCGTTCTTAACCTGCTCCTGAAGTTGTATTTTCAGATACAGTTGGCAGTCAGTTGGCCATATTCCACGATACAAGGAAACGATTGCAAGGCCAGCTAGTTAGCTATCTTACAATTCGTAGTGCGAACAAACAATTGCAAGGCCAGCTAGTTGGCTTATCCTACATTCCACTGTCCTGACAAACAATTGTAAAACCAGTTTGGCCACATTGGCTCGACATGAACAAACAATTATTAAACAAGTTGGCAGGTCTACCCCAATACTTTGAAATCATCATAATTTATATTTTTATTTTTAAACAAAGTAATTTTGTTATTTTAATAAATGGATAGCAAGTAATGTGTTTACTTATTAACAGAACTTTGAAGTTTCAAATTTGAACACTCAGTAGAATATGCTTCATTTCAAATTCTGTATATCTAATAGCGGAGTTCCAGAAAATGTCTTTAGCATCCCATGTTCTCCCTTAACCAGGCTGCTTAGCTTCCTTTATTCTTGCATTTTGTTCTGGTTCTTAAAGTCATCACAGATTGAATCCCCACTGCCTTGGAAAACAAGTAACAGCTTCCGCTGGTGCATCCCTCGGTAATAGTCTCGGCCCATATGTTGTCCCTCACCTGCTGATAGCCGAGGATTATGAACTACACAGCCTTATTAAAACCGGATTTGTTGACCCTACCGCCTGCATGCCGTGACAAACACAAAACAGTATCACTGGTTTGTTGACAGACAGGGCAAGCAATTTGCTCGAGTCTCATACCGCTGACACTTTGTATGAATCGAACACATTTTCTGAATACCGATATAATATTTTGTAATATTTTGTAAACACAGCAGTATTTTATATGTAAATTTTCTAATTCATTCATAGGTCCTTAAAAAAAATAAAACATTAAAATACCGACTTAACACTTTGGATTGGATTGGATAACTTTATTCATCCCGTATTTGGGAAATTACATTGTGGCAATAGCAAGAGGGTGTTTGGACAGAAAGGAAAAGCCCAAAGTACAAAGCAAATCAAAGTAATGGAATCATTAAAACATAAAAGCAGCAAAAACACAAAAACGAACAAGAGCGGACGGAAATACCGCGGCCGCCGGCTGCCACTTAAATCGCGCCATCTTGGTTGCGGTAGCTGAATCGCACTCAAAAAGACGCTGTAAAGTTAACAAAAACTGGAACCCCCCAGAACAACAAAGCAAAAGCACAAAGTACAAAGCAAATCAAAGAAAATTGAATCATCAAATCATTAAAAAATAAAAGCAGGAAAAACACAAAATGATCAAGAGTGGACGGAGCTACCGCGCCCCCTGGCTGTCGCTTAAACAGCGCCATTTTGGTCGCGGTAGCTGAATCGGACTCAAAAAGACGTAAAGTTGAACAAGAACTGGAACCACACACAGGAAGTCTTCCACGAGATGGGAAACTTCTGCAGACTGTGATCGAGGTGGAGAATATGCAGAGTCGCTCTTGCAAGCTTATCCGCACAGTTACTCAGTAGTCTGAAGCTGAAGAAAACAGCAGCAGGGCAGAACTCCTCGACTCCGTTGCTGGTAGGCGCCGACAGATCTTCCATCCCATACCACGATGGAATGGTTGGTCAGAAGCGTTGCCTCTTCTCCCCGCACTTTTGTCCAGCTCCGGACCTCCGGCGGCACTGAGGTGTTGTTCCTTTTGCTGCGTATTGTAACAGCTAGTCCCTTGTGTGTGACAGCATAGGCATGGCTGGCTGGTTCCAAAAAAAGAAGTAGCCGAAAGATGCCAGGCTAACAGAACAAGCAAAGTTATAAAAACATTAAAGTAAAAAGTATAAAGTACAAAGTAAAGTAAAAAGGAATGTATTAAGAAACATTAAATTGTCATTTAAAAAAGTTAGAAGGGCTGTAAAACATGAAAAACATAAGAGTCTGCCACTTTTGGTGCAGAGCTACTGCCACAGGCTCCCGCTTGAACGGCGCCATCTTGTAAAATGTATGAAAGTGTCCTAATACTGTATGAAAGATCTGAGAAACAGACGGAAATGAGAGAACATGGTGAGCAAATAATTTAATCATGCATTAACATGAATTACAAGCATGTAAAAATTAATCTATTCGTGCGGGTGCATAAATGAAAGAAAAAGGTAACAACATAGGCAACACACAAAGTACACAAACACATGCACATTTACACATCTAAATAAATTCAAATTATGAATACAAAGCAACTTAGTATTAAATGGCTGCTTTTATGAAATAATCAACTCCGTCACTGCATGTCCTGCAATTTCTTCCTCCTGTATCCAAAGAGTGACATTCTCTCCATTCTGTTCTTCAATACAGCGAGGCATTGCTAAGGAGTCATCCCTTTTAATACTACCTGCTATCTCATTATCATAAAAAAAGGAAAGTTTTTTATGTGTGTCAGCCAATGGGAGTTCAGCTGAGTCTAGAGAGAGTGTCAAGCAAGATGCAATGCTACTGCAAATATTTCAAAATGAAATGACAAATACAGAAGAATTATTGACATTTTGTGGGATTGCAGAACGTGGATCATTTTAAGAACTCTAATTTGCATATCAAGGGGTTTCTCAACCTGAAAATTTTGAGTGTAGAAGCATTATTAGGTAAAGCGGTACCACTGCATTTGTTTTGTTGAATATCACAGCGTTGATATGAAAAAACATTGCTGAACAGCAATTGGTCACATTACTGGCTTTGGTACATTTTTAGAGTTTTGCTGCCATTTGGGGGGAATGGAAATCACTATTTATGGTGACAAAATGATTGATTTTAAGGTCAATCTGGAATTAAAGGAAAAAACAACTGTTCACGTTTGTTATTCATTGTGTTCCTCTTCTTCTTCAATCATCGAAAAGGTATGCAAGCTTTTCGACCGATTTATAAAAAATATTGGATTTGGGCGGATTTGATATGTACATACATATATATATATATATATATATATATATATATATATATATATATATATATATATATATATATATATATATATATATATATATATATATATATATATATATATATATATATATATATATATATATATATATATATATATATATATATATATATATATATATATATATATATATATATATATATATATATATATATATATATATATATATATATACATACATGTGTTCCCTCGCTACTTCACGCTTCAGCTATCGCGGACTCAGAGCTTCGCAGATTTTTTTCAGGAAAAAAATAAATAAAAAATTTAAAGATATTAAATTAAAATTATAAATTACATCATTTTACAAGAGGTGGAAACAAAATATTCAATAAGAATTAGTAATTGCATCAAAAAAAAGGCCAAAGAAATGGTCAATAACATGCTGAGAGTTCAGGAATCGCATTGATGACGTCATGGCTGTTCTAGGCGCATCTTCACCGCCCAAAAAAAAATGTTCACAACTCCCAATAACGATGTTTCTTACGTGCAAAAAAACTGCAGAAGATCCTCCATCCGGACTACTATGATGTTTTTGCTTGGTGGTGTTTTTGTGCACGTGTTACACGTTTCTTTAAGCATTTTTGAAGGGGCACGCCAACTTTGCGGAAACGCAGCTATTGCGGGGGTCCCGGTCCCCATTAACCGCGATAAGCGGTTTCATATATATATGAATATATATGAATATATATATATATATATATATATATATATATATATATATATATATATATATATATATATAGAACGAGTAGTGCGTTCTCCTGTCAATCATCTAGAAATCCTATATATATATATATATATATATATATATATATATATATATATATATATATATATATATATATATATATATATATATATATATATATATATATATATATATATATATATATATATATATTATACACTATGCTTTTAAAAAAGAACACTTATTGAACTCATTGCTGGTACTGACGGACTGACTAGATGTCCAATCCACTTTCACTCAGTGTCACTAAACAATGACCATACATGTTTGATTCTATTGCTCTCAATGGCAGGCAGAGGTAATAGCAATTATTATCTTCCTTTTACTCTTTTTTTTAAACTCAGTCTCTTTTTTCGTTCACTTTATATGTTTATTTAAATTAAAAAAAAGACAACAAGAAAAATAAAACTGTTTTCTTTTATTTATTTACATATTTACATTACAATTTGATCAGGCCAGTCGATAGTGAAGTGTTTCTTTTGCATGATTTTTGTGGGGTCAGTCTGGCTTCGATTCACACTTGGTCACGGTGTGATTGTGAGTGTGAATGGGTGTCTGTTTATTGTGCACTGCATTTGGCTGGCAACCAATTCATTTCAACCGCCAGCCTGCCGCTTGTGGTTGCCTTGGATAGGGTTCAACACCTCTCGCTTGCTGTGTGAGTTCAAGCAGTATGTGAGATGAATGAACAGAGATATTATAAATAAAAAGATATACGAAATGTGCCATTATTCTCTTTTTAAAATATTTGATTGTAATAAAAAACTAAAAAGTGGAATTTGATACATTTCATTGTTATCAATTCTTATTTTTTGGGAGCCAAAACCAGTGGCTATTTCTGTTTTTGTTATTTGTATTCATTCATTCATTTTCTCACACTCATACCTAGTAATAATTTAGAGAGTCCAATCAGCCTACCATGCATGTTTTTTTCGGAATGTGGGAGGAAAGCGGAGTTGCCAGAAAAAACCCACTTAGGCTCAGGGAGAAGATGTAAACTCCACACAGGTGCACCTGGATTTGAACCCAGGACTATAATAGTGTAATATTATTCACAAGAAATAACAATTAAACATTCATTTATATTTCATGTTTGATTATATCAATATCCTTAATAGCACCTCATGGTGTAGAGGTCTCAATTGCCGCTGGTGGCAGTACAATTTTGAGTGTGGATGGTTGTATATCTCTCTGCTTGCCTAAGGCTAACTGGTGGCCAGTCTTGGTTGTAGCCTGCCTTTCGCCTGAAGTCACCTGGGTAAGGCTCCAGCAACCCACGCAATATGGGAGATGAGATGAGGTCATTCTCAATAATGAATTATGTAAAAAGTAATACTTAGTTCCTTAGTATGTAAAAACCAAATTCTCGGTCATGTAGGCCACATTTATATCATGCCAAATGTAAATATTGTCTAAAAATGCCAACATGTGATGTTCACATGTGCATATGCCAAGACTGTAGGGGCATTTTTTTAAATGACCACAAGTTCCTTAAATTTCATGGCAATTATTGTTCTCCTAATGACTCTGTGGTACTACGTAATTACACAACAGTGATGTATTTGTAATCGTAGTGTGGAAGACTGACTGATTTAATAAATGAGAAATCATGGCAGCTTAAGTAGCTCAGAGGGGGAGACAAAAGCCAATTTCCTATCAGCTTGTTGCCTTTTGTGCCAAAGCACATTGGGAGGATTGAACCTGTCAATCAAAAAGAACAGGTGCTTTTCCAATACCAAAAGTCAAAACGAATACATCACAGATTTTGGCGTATTGAAAAAAATCAAGTTAGCAATACATTTGATGTCACCTTAAGACATTCCCTTTTGAATTTACTTGGAAGAATATGCGGCACATGTTGATGAAGTCACAGAGTAAAAGGTACATTTTATTTTACTTTATTTGATTTAAGTATGAGCATCCTCAGAGACAAAAGAGCAAAGCGGTTAAAAAATAAAAAAGCGAGTGGGAATAGGGTGCACAGATTGCAAAAAAGCTCCCCTTGACTGGCCAGGCGTCACATGCATCAAGTGAAGACATTGTTTGGGAGGAACAAAGGCTGCAGTCACAGTCCAGGAGTTTGTGTGCCGTTGCATGTTTGCGCTCCCAGAATCCCCCCATGAAAACGAAATCACTGGATTATAAAAGTAGCAGATGCACATCACCGAGAACAATATCATTGCCATCTCTCGGAGGGACTCTTCAGAGTATCTTGGAGATTTTCTGTTAGATTTTAACAAAGAAGAATATTCTAAAATCACAGTCAATTTTAAAAATCAAACTCAGTGCAGAAAAGGCTTTACTATAAAAAAAAAAATAAATCCGATTTAGTATTTCTTTTGTAGCTGCCTTAGCTCCGCATAATAAAACATCAAACAGAAGATTATGTCACACCCAGAATGAGCACTTCATTCTAAGCAGATATATATTCTGTTGTTGCTGTGTCCGTTCTGTCTTCCTGTCAACATATACTAGCTAGTATACATGTTTTAAGATAGTATGATCACTAATTTTGGTTGTGGTGTCCCTGCCAGAATAGCTAAAACAAAACAAAAAACCCAATAAGTTGGCATTCCCTAATATATTTATTTTGATTGAATTTAATAAAACTTTCAGATTTAAATGACACATCTTTCTACATGAAAAATTAAATAACATTGACATATTAATGTACATATACAGTGGTGCAGTAATCTCTTCATTTTTGCAGATAATGTATACTAGAAATGGCTGCTATAGTGGAAAAACCATGAAGGAGGATAATCTCTATCACCGTCTTCGTGTCCGTCTCCGTGTACGTGTCCGTCTCCATCTCCGTCTCTGTCTCCGTCTCCCTCCCAGTCCCTGTCTCCGTCTTTAATCTCCATCTGCATCTCCATCTCCATCTCCATCTCCATCACCACCTCCACCTCCACCTCCACCAAATAGTTGTCATTTGTACCCTCGTGCCCTGCAATTGGCTGGCCACCAATTCAGGTTGTCACCCATCTGGTGCCCATAGTGGGCTGGGATAGGCTCCAGTACCCTCTGTGACACATCTCAGGATAAGTGTTTCTTAAAATGATTGAATGAATCATAATTCCACATACTCTTATAGCACATATATATGGATTCATTATCCCTCCAACAATATGGATGACTTTCTTTTCACTGCACACTAACATTAGTACTTCTGCGCACCGCACCCCATGTTGTAAGGCGGAAGGCAATCAGGAAGGGTGAATCAGGGATTAGGGTTTTCGTAGAAGTCGAAATCCAACCGAGGTTGTTGTTGCTTGTGTTTTTTCTTTGTACGAATGGTATTCCAATGAATAGTTTTGAGCGTGGGGTAAAATAATTTTGCCCCTTATTCGTCCTTCCGCTTCCCTGCACGCAAACCTTACTTTTTCTGAAAACAGCGTTTTCAAAAAATACCGGATTGACGTGTTTTCGATTATCAAAAAAGGTTGCTCAGTGAAACAAAAACTATGAACCTTGTCATTGACCTTCTCAACAGCTAGATTCAAAACCTTGCAAATTTTAGTTGAAATCCAGCAGATGGTTTAGTCACAATCTTTTTTTATTGGTTTTTATATTGTGTTGTTTTTATTTTCTGTAAAGAGATTCATAATGTTGAAACTCCGGATTAACATCTCCGACAGCAAGTTGCGAGCGTGTGTCGAATTTGGTGTGAAACGGACCATTTTTTGGAAACACGATTTTTATTTTTGATAGTTGCTGGATTTTTTTTAAAATCCAAAACCTAATCAATGACCTACACACACACGAAGATGCATTTAATAAAGGGTTGTCATTTAGTTTGCTTTTGGGGGCCAAAGCAATGAAATTAAACATTGAGCGGCTGGGCCCAAAAGTCCGTGGAGATCAAATTGGCAGTTCACTCGTTGAAATATTTTTTTATTTTATTTTATCGATGTTCTTTTCTGTTAAGAGACCCATGTTCATAACACTAATGATGGGAGGCTACAAACGTGTGTCGAATATGGTGTGAATAGGACTGTTTTTTAAACGTGATTTATTTGATCATCAATTTTTGATACTTATTGGTGGTTCTTTGACACAAAACCTATCTTAAGACACTCTCAGACGGCTAAAGTATAACAATGTGAATTTTCATGAAAATCAGTTCAGCGATTTCAGGGTCCATAGGGATTGAACAGATAAACACACACACTCACTCACATGCACGAACATACACAAACCCACTCACAGACAGATACACAGACACAGATGCATTTATATAAGAGTTTAGATTAGTTTGAGCAGAGGAGGAGAATTGCATACCTGTCAATTTTAATGTTTTTGCCATATTTTATGTTTTTTGATCATTTCATATTGTGTACACTGTAAAACAATTTTTGTACGAGATTTTTTTAAGTAAGTTTTTTGTAAAAACGATCTCAATTTACCCATTTCGGCTCTAATCTGGATAGTCTCTGCCACTGTTAGCTGACAAAAACGTAATCGTCAAGTGCAAATAGTGATGATACGCATGATACACCTTTTCATTATCTATAAAATAGCGCGTCAGAAAGCTGTCCACTTTGGAGAACATTTTAGACTTTTACGTGTGGCCTATGTGAGTAAAAATGTGCAGCATTGCATTTGTACGTTTTTTCAATCGCTTAATAAGGAGAACAGCAATCAAAAATAAGAGGAGTAATGGGTTGACAGGTAAAGAAAACTGCAAGGTAGCAAATTAATACGACATACTTTTTCCACAAAATCTCCTTCCAGGAATGTGCCATTTCAATTTCCACGCGAAGATTATTGCATGCTAATAGCACAGCTAATGATAACAAAAGAGTGTGTGTAGTGGTTTGTGCAAGATCTGGAGCGGCCCTGCTTGAAATGATTAGAACGTTAGACCCATTATGAGCTCCTCTTTGCCTTTTGTATCTGCAGTAATGAATATTGAGGGAGGTATTTGTAGCACTTTGAGGAACTAACAGCCTTTTTAATCCTTTAATCCTGAGAAAAACCAATTTCACACCCACAGACACACACGCTGTTTGAAAGGAGGGTCACTGAATGCATGGTGTGAGTGTGTTTTACCCGTTATCGTTAATTTCCCGGCCCATAGACCTGCTGATTCTGTAGATTAGGTTCATTAACATTGCATTTGCTATGTGTTGATATCATTGTGCAGATAGGGAGAGGAAAAGGCTATTGAGGTTATCATATTTAAAGAGACACGCATACACTATTAGTGGTGGTATCGGTTCCTGGCCCTAGTGCTTGACCCCTGTAAAACAAACTGCTGGGACAAATGCATCTATGACCTTCAATAACTTTTAGTCAGTTAAAAAGCTTATTCAGCGCTCAATTGGGTGGAACTTAGCACTGAAGGAGGAGCAATATTTCACTGTAGAAGAAGACTGACCCACCAAATAATATAAATATAATATAAATAATCACCTATGGAGAAAAACTACGCCTAGTTTGTTCAAGCTTTGTTTGGATTTTGAGTGGCCGTTGAAAATGCCTCCTCAGTGGCCCTTTGTGGAATAATTTGTCCACCCCTGGTTTGCCCTTTTCTGTCCCACATTAAAAAAAAGAAAAAAAGAAAACTATGGACTTTCTTAATTTGAGTCTACAGCGAAGGTCCGATTTTTGATATAGGCATTGTGGCTGATTGTCCAAGGCACAATTTATTTTGGGGGCAGATAGAACCATATGTTGGCGAGAACCTTTGCCAAAATAAGGCGCACACGGCAGAAAGCTAGGCAATAGTCCGACAATAACTGATGGCGACATACTTACCTAATGGGTCACAGGTGTGTTGCACAGCCACATACGCTGATTCAACTCAATCAGACACTGATCTGACAACAAAATAGGTGAGAACACCAACAGATATAATAATAACAAGTTGTCATCTATTATCCCTAATTTCCAAATGAAGTTAGTGTCGTAGGCAGTCTGCCTTGTGGCATAATTTGCAGAGGGGACACCGGGCCCGGTGAAAGTGGTTATGTCAGGAGTCGCTGGATCGCCTCTCCTGACATGACGTCATGATAGTTATCACCTGTGGCTAATTACGTGATTGGATTATTTTTGGTATTTAAGCATTGTGACTTTCTGTGGACGCCGTTGGATCGTCTGTTGTAGTACCCTGGTGTAGTACTGGTTAAGTTCTGGTTTCGTTTCCTGTTAATCCTGGTAGTAATTGCTGTTTCCATTTGACGCCACGCCGCATGTACTTTCGTTTGTAATGAGTGGACAAGCCAAGTTGTTTAAGTTATGTTACCCCGTTCAATAAATCAACCTACAAGAGCTACAGACCTGCCTCACCTTTCCATTCCTTCGGCGACTCAGCATCTGGGTTCAACTTCCCCTCCGATCGCCTCGCAATACGCGGCGACGATCGTAACAGCACGATCCAACCATTATGGACCCAGCGGAGCGCCACCCACGCTCGCGCCGACGCACTCGGCGACGCAAACCATCCACCTCGAAGACACCGGACTGCTTGGAATGTATAAGAAACCCCTCAGAATCGTTTAGGAATTTTGTAATGGACACACCGTGGTGCGGGGCTCTCAGGCACATCATCGCTGGAGATGAGCCACAGCTAGGAGGAGAGTTAGAGCCGCAGCGTACTCATACGCCCCACCACTGCTATGCACGCCGCCCTGGGAAGCCTTTACCGTTTCATCATGAGGCCCAGGTGCGTACAACCACCAGAGGCCGCCCAAGTTATCTTATGCCTATGCCCAGAGGTATTGATTCACCATGGAGGGAGCCTGAAGACTCTGGTGAGGAGGACATCGTTGAGGAAATTGATTTTTTCGCTGGCGTTTCGGAATCCGATGATGAATTCTTTGACCAATTCGGACCCCGAGACCTTCCACTGGAGGAGGATTATCCCGATTGTTCCCCCGATAATTCCTATTACAAATACCCCGACCAGCAATTGCAGAGTGGGCTGGCCACCAATTGTGGGGCGCGGCGTGGTGGCGGGGGTGCTGTGCAGTCCTCCCAGAGGAGGCGCCGAGCGCCACGCCGTAGAGCGAAGCGAAAGCAATGCCTGGACACACTAACCACTGTCCAAGTTTCGCGCCCTACCACGTCCCTCCAAGCTCCTTTTCCGACCACGTCCTTCCAAGCTCCTTTTCCGACCACGTCCCTCCAAGCTCCTTTTCCGACCACCACCACGCCTTTCCAAGTGCCCGAAGTTACTCGGCCGACCACGCATTTCCAAGTGCCCGAAGTTACTCGGCCGACCACGCTTTTCCAAGTGCCCGAAGTTACTCGGCCGACCCCGCTGTACCAGCAGCTCCTAAGGACTATGCAGCCCTCCCCGTTCCAAGTGGCCGAAGTCACTCGGCCGACCACGCTTTTCCAAGTGCCCGAAGTTACTCGGCCGACCCCGCTGTACCAGCAGCTCCTAAGGACTATGCAGCCCTCCCCGTTCCAAGTGCCCGAAGTCACTCGGCCGACCACGCCTGTCCAAGGGGCCGAAGTTACTCGGCCCAGCGCGCCGTTTCAAGTGCCCCAAGCTCCTGTGCCAAGGCCACGCAAATTACTCCCGTTGCCTTTGGGATCGCCGGTCGCACCCGTACCGAAGCCAAGGATCAGGTTTCTGGTGACGGACGGCCATTCTAACACCGCTCTCCCTAGCACCGCTCTCCCAAGCACCGCTCTACCAAGCACCGCTCTCCCTAGCACCGCTCTCCCAAGCGCCTGCCCGTCCTGCGCCTGCCCGCCCAGAAGTGGCGACGATGCTCCGGCGCTCGATGAAGACGGGGCCGGCGACGTCGAGAGTGGTATTTCGCCGGAGTCCCTGGAAGATGGGACTGGCGACATCGAGAGAGGCAATTCGCCGGAGTCCCTGGAGGAAGGGGCTGGCGACGTCGAGAGTGCCAATTCGCCGGTGCCCCTGGAGGAAGAAGCCGGTGACGTCGAGAGAGGCAATTCGCCGGAGTCCCTGGAGGAAGGGGTTGGCGATGACGAGAGTGCCAATTCGCCGGTGCCCCTGGAGGAAGAAGCCGGTGACGTCGAGAGAGGCAATTCGCCGGAGTCCCTGGAGGAAGGGGCTGGCGATGTCGAGAGTGCCAATTCGCCGGTGCCCCTGGAGGAAGAAGCCGGTGACGTCGAGAGTGGTAATTCGCTGGTGCCCCTGGAGGAGGAAGCCGGTGACGTCGAGAGTGGCAATGCGCCGGAGTCCCTGGCAGTAGGGGCTGGCGACGTCAAGAGTGGTAATGCGCCGGAGTCCCTGGCAGTAGGGGCTGGCGAGGTCAAGAGTGGTAATTCGCCGGAGTCCCTGGAAGAAGGGACTGGCGACGTCGAGAGAAGCAATTTGCCGGAGCCCCTGGAGGAAGAAGCCGGTGACGTCGAGAGAGGCAATTCGCCGGAGTCCCTGGAGGAAGGGGCTGGCGACGTCGAGAGTGCCAATTCGCCGGTGCTCCTGGAGGAAGAAGCCGGTGACGTCGAGAGTGGCAATTCGCCGGAGTCCCTGGATGAAGGGGCTGGCGACGTCGAGAGTGCCAATTTGCCGTTGCCCCTGGAGGAAGGGGCTGGCGACGTCAAGAGTGGTAATTCGCCGGTGCTCCTGGAGGAAGAAGCCGGCGACGGCCAGAGAAGCAATGATCCGGGTTCCTGGGAGAAGAGGGCTGTCCACCCCCCGAGCAAACAGGGTAAGGTGCCCGACCGTACTAAACTTCTAATATTTCCTGAAGGCAGGCAGTTTGGCAAAGACTTAAGGGACCAGCTGGGATGCCTGCCGGACCGACCACTGCCTCGTCTCGTTTTTGGCCGGCGCGGACGCCCGCCGGACCGACCACTGCCTCGTCTCGTTTCTGGCCGGCGCGGACGCCCGCCGGATCGACCACTGCCTCGTCTCGTTTCTGGCCGGCGCGGAGGCCCGCCGGACCGACCACAACCTCGTCTTGTTTCTGGCCGGCGCGGACGCCCGCCGGATCGACGACCGCCTCGTCTCGTTTCTGGCCGGCGCGGACGCCCGCCGGATCGACCTCAGTCTCGTCTTGTATCCGGCCTGCGCGGACGCCCGCCGGATCGACCACAGCCTCGTCACGTTCTTGGCCGGCGCGGACGCCCGCCGGATCGACCACAGCCTCGTCTCGTTTCTGGCCGACGCGGACGCCCGCCGGACCGACCAATGCCTCGTCTCGTTTCTGGCCGGCGCGGACGCCCGCCGGATCGACCACTGCCTCGTCTCGTTCCTGGCCGGCGCGGACGCCCGCCGGACCGACCACAACCTCGTCTTGTTTCTGGCCGGCGCGGACGCCCGCCGGATCGACCACCGCCTCGTCTCGTTTCTGGCCGGCGCGGACGCCCGCCGGATCGACCTCAGCCTCGTTTCGTTTCTGGCCGGCGCGGACGCCCGCCAGACCTGCCACCGACTCGTCTAGTTTCTGGCCGGCGCGGACGCCCACCGGATCGACCACAGCCTCGTCTTGTTTCTGACCGGCACGGACGCCCGCCAAACTTGCCACTGCCCCGGCTTTTTTCTGGCCGACACGGACGCCCGCCAGACTTGCCTCTGCCCCGTCTTGTTTCTGACCGGCACGGACGCCCGCCAGACCTGCCACTGACTTGTCTCGTTTCTGGCTGGCGCGGACGCCCGCCGGAGCGACCTCTCCGTCTGTTCTTGGGTTGGTGTGGAAGACCACCGGACAATTCTAGATCTCCCACCCACCCTCCCTGCTTGTTCCCGTTTCTCATGTTGTAATTGACCTTGGGACGTCTAGAATCCGTCCCTTAGAGGGGGTGTACTGTCAGGAGTCGCTGGATCGCCTCTCCTGACATGACGTCATGATAGTTATCACCTGTGGCTAATTACGTGATTGGATTATTTTTGGTATTTAAGCATTGTGACTTTCTGTGGACGCCGTTGGATCGTCTGTTGTAGTACCCTGGTGTAGTACTGGTTAAGTTCTGGTTTCGTTTCCTGTTAATCCTGGTAGTAATTGCTGTTTCCATTTGACGCCACGCCGCATGTACTTTCGTTTGTAATGAGTGGACAAGCCAAGTTGTTTAAGTTATGTTACCCCGTTCAATAAATCAACCTACAAGAGCTACAGACCTGCCTCACCTTTCCATTCCTTCGGCGACTCAGCATCTGGGTTCAACTTCCCCTCCGATCGCCTCGCAATACGCGGCGACGATCGTAACAGGTTAGTACGTAGGTCTCAGAGATCTGGGGTCGAGGGTTTGATGCCAAGTTTGGATCCTCCTGTGTGGAGTCTGCATGTTAGCCTGGGCTTGCGTGGGTTTTCTCCAGGTTCTCCAATTCCCTCCCACATCCTAAAATGAATAGTTGTTCGTGTCAATAAAGCCTGCAATTTGTTGCCAACCAATGTATTGTTTCCTTATCTACTACCCTCATTTGGCTGTAATGGGTTCCAACATCCATGTGAGCCTTATGAGGATGAGCGGTACAGAAAATGAATGAATGTCAATTCTTTATTAGTCTTGATTATACGGGTCACTTCCTGTAGATTTCAGCGCCATGCCGGATAACTGTTGCTTAGGATTCTATTCCAGGGGCCTTCCAATAGGTTTTGCAACATTTCCATGTGGCTTTCCAATTACCTTGGTTGGTACTTTGGCCACACTACTGTGATATCTAATGTTAATTTTGTGGTCTTCATGACCCAAACTGTTACATCTATGTACAAGGACGCCAGGCCGTAGTTTTTTCTAGTTAGCAAAAATAGTCACTTGCGCTATAAAATATTAAACAATTCATTCTCCGAGGGTGTTGGAGCCTACCCCAGCTAATTACGGCTAACAGGTGGAGGACACCCTGGGTGGGTGGCTAACCAATCGCAGGACACAAGGAGACTGACAAGCATTCGCGCTGAAACTCATACCTAGGGTCACTTTACAGTGTTCAACCAGCCTACCCTGTATGTTTGTAGCTTGAGGAAGGACAACGGACTACCTGAGAAAATCATTGGCCAGCCAATGTTAAACAATTCTTTAGGAACTAAAATATGTCAAATCAAGAAATTATATGCATTTTATTTACTTTTGTTTCATTTTTATTCACTTTCATTTCAGAGCATTTCATCATTACTGAACTCACTTTTTAAAATAAAGCAAACAGTCATTTAGACAGGAATAACTGCATCGGTCTCAGATTATTGTCTGAGTGTCTCGTGTGACTAAAAGAGATTCATGGTGCTTCAAAACAAAAAAGATGAACATTGACTTGGGGAGATTTTTTTCTCCTTTAAACATTATGAATTTCCAGTTCTATACATATAGCTTCCTGGTGGCCTAATTTTCTGAGAAAGTGCCAAACCACCAGGTTATGATTTATCATAAATAGAGATAAAGCTCAACTTGCAAGGCCATGAAACCCATGTATGGAAACAACGCCAGTGACGTTAACCAAATCTGATAACACACGACAACATTTTTTTTGCCTTTTTATAAAAACCCATACCCCACTATAATCTCTTTTGGCAACTATCAGGGTGAGAGCTCCATGGCCAGACACCTGAGGGGTGACATGCAGCTCATCTTAGAACAGGATTTATGCATATACAAATATTTGCACTTGCACAAGTTACACCTTTTTTCCTGATAGTGTGTTCAGGCTGTGTGTATCCAAAGCACAACGTATACATTTTAGTTGTAAAACATGACCTTGCCTGTCAGATTAAATTCTTATCAGCCCCTACCTGATGTGACACCTGTTTAGCATGCTAAACATACCCAATATTCTGTCAATGCGTTGCAATGAACTTGTACCTTTTATAACTTTATACCCTCGAAGATGCAACTGCTCCTAGCGCAAAAAAATCTATGCAATTTGGGGACAAAAGGCAGTGTTCATATGCTTGGAGTAGAAGTAAGAGTAATTTTAATTCAATTGGTTTTTAATGATAAACTGTCACTTAAATATTTTTTTGAGAATGGTTTTAGCTTTGATGATGGCACCCAATCACTGTGGCATGATTTCCAAGAACTTCTGCAATGTGACACGATTTATTTTCATTCAGTATTGCATTAATTTTTCACCGTGATCCTCCATTGACCTTGGTAGCGTAGGACAGTTTCCAAAACTTCTCAATGGGGCTAAAGTCTGGACTGGTAAATCTCATCTCATTTTCTGAACCGCTTTATTCTCTTTATGGTACATATCAGTAGAAATAAAAATAAAATGGAAATGATGTCTCATGCTCCCAAAACAATCTTTCACTATTTGACTGCATTGAATCCTTACACTGTCATGATGGAGTATGGCCTTACCATCAGAGATGGGGGGGGGGGGGGGCATTGATGTAATAACCTGGTCATTTGTATATTCAGGTTGTAAACTGACCGTATTCTTTAAGTAGACTTTACCTAGATTTGGCCAACTACAGAGACCCTTGATTAGAGTTCTTAGAACAACGCCTTTAAAGTCTTGTACAGTAGGTCCTTGAAATGTGAGTCCATCCCATTTTCTGCCTCCAGTCTCTTATGCCAACCTATCTGTAACAGACTAAATCTACCCTTTTAGACCACACAAACTATTTTCATTCCTCAAAGAGTCCAATATTCATGCTCTATAACAAATTAAATAACCTTTTTTAATGAACGCGGGTCCTAGCGAATCGGACTCCACTATGATCTATGCAAGACCTTGGTAAAAATTAGTTCAACACTGAATGGTAATAAACCTTGTGACATTACAGGAACTTATTGAAAAGATAAATTATTGAAACATCAAATGTGTGCCATAATCAAAGCTAAAGGTGGTCCAGCAAAATATTATAGAATATAAGCGGTATTTTTTTCGGTGGTGACCTTGTTCTTTTTCTTCTCTAGACTGTTTCGACTCAACCTGGCCTACTCCTTCAAATTACACAACTTACCACTTCACCAACAATTTGCTTTAAAAAATGCCATTTAGTTGATATCTATAGAACATTTGCAAAGCCACTGTATCAGGGCATTTGTGTGGTGTAGATGTATATTATTGTGGGCATTGATCTTTGCCCTTCTGGGCAAAAGTTGGACAATTTTAAAGGTTAATTCGAACAAAATGTACCAGAGTATGTACAGTGGGGCAAATAAGCAGTTGGTCAACCACCAATCGTACAAGTTATCATACTTGAAAAGATTAGAGGGGCCTGTAAATCTCAACATGGGTGAACCTCAATCATGAGAGACAGAATGTGGAAAAAAACAACCCAGAAAATCACAATTTGATTTTTAAATAATTTATTTGCAAATCATGGTGGGAAATAAGTATATGGTCAATATCAAAAGATCATCTCAATACTTTGTTATGTGTCGTTTGTTGGCAACAACGGAGGCAACTAGGGTTATTAGTCTTACTTTATTATATATTTACTTGCAATGAAGAACGCTTTGCTCTACATAGCTTAATAACATTAGAAAGGCTATTCTAGTACATCTGCTTGCAACGATGTAAATTCTTTGCTCCTTAGTTAGACCAAACAACAGGATGGACGAATCCTTTTGGACTGCTGGAATGTCGAGAAGAATCTGCGGCTCTACATGACCTCCATTTGTTTTGAGAGCTTAGGCTATGTAAACTATGGTCCTTGGCTTTTTGACGTCTCACTCCTGTTCCCCGCCCTTCTCTAGAGAGCTGAGACGTATCTCGGGTCTTCGAATCTGATAAACAAGTAAAAAATGCACCTGGACAGAGACATGTATCATTCGATTGTCTCTTGCAAGAAAACCCAGAATATTGTCTTGTCTCTTTATTTGTGCGTGCTTTTGGGAATGCCTATTGGTGAACCTAACATATTGTCCTAAGAGCCAATATCCTGGCACTTAGTCTACATCTAGAAAAGACCGTGGCCGCGGCATCGAAAAAATCCTTTTCAGGCTAGAATTCAGCTGAGCGCCTGGTCTCACGACGACTGAAGACTCCCAGAAAGAATCCTAAAAGACATCTCTGGTAAGTCCACGTGAATGTTTGAATTTGTGACGGTTTCCAAATGCGAGGAAGAGCATTTGTGTGAAGGTTTATCATACTCTAGAGTTGCCAAATAGTGCGCCGACTGCGGTGAGAAGCATCATGTTAGCTGCGGCTGCTGATTTGATTGAAGAGGATCAAGGAGAGGATTGAAAACACGAACTCACTCCACGTGAAAATGTGGTACACAATGATTAAGGGGCATGATGAGGCCCATGTGAACAATGATTTGGTAGCTAGAAATCAATTTCTGAAATCGCCAATATGCCTTTTCCATGGATGGCAGTGACAAATTATGGAAAAAAAGATTTTTCCTCAAATGAAATTTTTGAGGAGAATGCAGCAGCGGTACTCCAAATGTGAAACTTGAAAATGGGAATTTGGGATCACTGAGAAAAACAAAAATGTACATTAGTTACTTGAGTGAGCTGTCTTATTGAGTCATGGGAAGTCCTATGTCTCGACAGGAAGGATGTTGGCCTTGATATGGTGCCACTACACAACTTCTGGGGTGTAGTTGTTTGCAGAAATGTTTGCAGAGCATGCTTAACCCGTGCTAGGCATATCAGTGCACAATATGAAATTCCAAAGAACCATTGATGTATAGTGATAATGGCACTCAAATTGTGTTAACAAAATAATTGACGGGATTGGCAAAAGGTTTGTTATGAAATCACTTCGCGTACATAACGAGTTCAACCGGACAACAACATATGGAAATCATATTTGGTATACAATATAAATCGCCATTATTTACTGCACGATTGGAACTGGCAGATGAGGCTAATGTGGCTGACTACATAAAAAGAGAAAATCTTCAAGAAAACACATTGAATTTGAATTTGGGTTAGCAGAAAGAGACTGCTTATTTACAGGAAATACGCTGGGCCAACGGTGATGCCAGGAGCCTGTATTTTCAACCTGCAGTATAAAGAAGAAGCACTAGCACGACCCAAAATGGGAACGTCCATACCAAGTGTTGCCGACCAACCGGCAGACATGTAAACAGCCGAGAGGGGGATGTGGATCCACCTTTTGCACTGTAAGGAGGTTCTCTCAGTTGAAACGTTGGAGGAGACAGGTGATAAGAACTTTCTGACGTAATACATCAAAACGGCAACAAGTATCCACAAGTCAAGGACTTATCTGTGGAGACTTCAACGCCCACCACCCTGCCTGGGATGACTTAGTACAAACTGACCCCGGGGGGCAAGCCATCTACGACTGGCTTGAAGATCAAGGCAGAAATCTCCTAAATGACGGCACACCCACGCGAGTATCCCGACACCTGGATCGAAGCGGCATGAGCACCCCAGACCTAACATTGGCAGACCCATCCACAGCGGAAGCCTGCGTCTGGACCCCCATCGCCGAACTCTCCTCAGACCACTTTCCAATTCTGGTCAAGTGGAAAGAGGAGGTCAAGACAGAGGCAGAAAAGCGAAGAGTGGCTCCAAACTTTAAGAAAGGGGTTTGGGGGAAATATAGAAGGGCTGTCATCCGAGAGATCCCTGGTGCTGAGCTGCCTACAGAACCTAAGATGCTTCTCCAGGTATTCACCGATATCCTCCAAAGGGCGATGGCAGAAGCCGTCCCCAAAAAAGTTTTTCGTCCCAACAACATCCCATGCATGAATGACGCACTAAAACAACTAATAAAGGAGAGGAATCGATTAAGACGAAACCTGAATGCGGCTACCCGATCCCAATACCTGCAACTGTGCAGAGAGGTAGCAGAGAAGACATCTTAGGCGAAACGTGCGGCTTGGCATCTCCACCTCCAAAAAATCTTGTAAACCAGGGACTCCAAACAAGCATGGGCGGTGGTCAAATCCCTGACGAGACCACAATCGAGCAAAGGCAGCAAGACGCTCATCTATAACGATCGTGAGTACGCATCTGACAAGGCCAAGGCAACGGCTTTCGTCATTGAGTACGCAAAGGTGAGTGGGCGCAAGAGTGATAAGTCGAGTAGGAGGACCGTACGAGAGCTTCGAAGGGATGCTCGTAGACTACAGGGTTCCCCTCGGCAATCACCCGAGTGTCCATTCTCCGAAGATGAACTCAGCCGAGCTCTCAACCAACTGAAACCAGGCAAAGCTGCTGGCCCAGATGGAATCGCCCCAGAGATGCTGAAGTACCTCCCCCCTGAAGCACACCCTATTCTGCTCCAGATCCTCAACATCAGCTGGTTCACCCAATGGTGTCCCCAACCCTGGCGCTCGGCGGAGATCATCCCGATCCACAAAAAAGGGAAGGACCCTCAATTAGTCGGAAGTTACCGCCCAATCGCCCTTACTTCCACCATTAGCAAGACCCTGGAAAGACTCATAGTAAACCGCATGTCTAACTGGCTGGAGGAGAAGGGCATTCTTAGCCCGTGGCAGGCGGGTTTCCGTAAGGGCCGCTCCACCACCGACCAATGCCTACGGCTGTCCCAATTTGTCATGGATGGATTCCAGTCTAAGCAGCGTCATCGCTCCATTGCTGCGTTCTTCGACTTTAGCAAAGCGTACGACAAGGTGTGGCGTGCCAACCTACTCCAGAAGATGCTGGCGATCGGTGTTCCTCTCCGGTATGTTGAGTGGATCAAAACCTGGTTCACTAACCGAACGGCACGCATGAGGGTCAGCGGTACTACAGGACGCTGCCGCACGTTCAAGGAAGGCCTTCCCTAAGGATCAGTGTTGTCACCGCTTCTCTTCACCATCTACATCAACGACCTGCTTAACTCCTTTGAGTCTACCACCCTCGTCTCCAGCTACGCTGATGACTTGGCGCTGGTCTGTAGCGGCCGTAACAAAGAAGAAGTGGCGACGAGATTAGAATCCGAGGCCGCCAAAGTCCACCAATGGTCTGCGAATAACCACCTCACCCTCAATACGTCCAAGTCGGAGGTAGCGTTCTTTACAATGGACGCTGCCGAATCCTCATGGTGCCCAAAAATCACCGTCGGGGGTGCCAGACTCAAGCTCAACCCAACCCCTACCTTCCTAGGGGTCCGATATGACCGCCGTCTCACATTCAACGAACACATACGGCACTTGAGTCAAGTCATGAGGCAACGCACCAACATATTGCGACAACTGACGGGGACGTCTTGGGGATAGCGACCTATGGACATGCGGACGATCTACATCGCAACCATCAGATCGCTCGCAGAATATGCGGCTCCTGCGTGGGCACCATGGGCCTCGTCAACCAACATCCAGAAGCTAGAGAGGGCACAGTCGGACGCGGCACGGACCGTTACGGGTCAACTACGTACAACTCCCATTGATGCCGTTCTCCACGAGGCCCAGCTCCCACCTCTATCCAACCACCTAAGACTAGCCAACTTGAAAAAGGCGGACGACTGGTCCCACCTCCCCCCAATGATGACAGGAGAGTGTTCTTCGAAATACCCTGCCCTAAACGCCTTAAGAGGGGTGACTGGCGAACTCTTACCACCCCCACACTCACCAACCTCAACCTCATCCCGGCAGGCGCGGAGACAGTACACAACCCTAATATCTCGTGGCCACCGCCCCTCCCTCCACCTATTAATTTTACACCCATACAGAAATCCTCATCCCCCACCCAACAATTAGACGCAGCCACCAAAACGGCCTCGGCCTCTGTCATCACAGATTGCAAGTCTCTCCTCCTAGCCCTCAATAACCTTAACAACCTTGACCCCCCCACCATTGCCCTAAACTCCAAATTTGCGGCCCTTCCCCCATCCAAAAAGATCCAGCTAATCTGGGTGCCTGGTCACTGCAATCTCACAGGCAATAATATGGCAGATGAACAGGCGAAACTTGGTTCCACCCTCCCCCAACCAACGGCTCCGCTAGAACAACAAACACGCCTAGCTATTATTCACAGGAGCTGCAAACCCCCCTCACCAACACATCCCCGCGTCATCTCCCTCACATCCTCCCGTCCCAATCCGGAGGAAGAGTCCCAGCTATCCAAGAACGACCTTCATGACCTTATTCGATTCCCGTCCGGCCATCATCCCTCCCTCCGAAGATGGCAACATCTGACGGGGAAGTGCGAAAACGATCGGTGCTGTCTCTGCGGTGAAGAAGAAGAATCGGCCGAGCATCTCTGGCTGCGGTGCCCAGCACTTCAGAATGCCCGTTACCACCGCCGGCTGGGACTCTCCTTCGGAGAACTACCGAGCCTCCCACACGCGAGTCTAGCGCTTCTGAGGATTATCCTCAGGCGCCTTGGGTGACTCAACAACAACAACAACAACGGCAACAACTCAAATATTGATTGAAAAGATTATTGCTCAGGGTGAAATGCCATAAACCATTGGGCAATCTTTTATGTTGGTTTGATTGTCTCCATATGCAAAAAAGGTGAAAGCGTTTCAATTGAGACTCAACATTATTACAAAGGGTTAAAACAAACTACCAGACGAGAGAAAATACGATTGGATATAACAACAACTCCCTCAATCACCATTTTTTTGGGGAAAGTGTTTTAAAAAAGAAAAAATGTATCTTGCTTGTAAAGAAATTGAAAAATATTGAAACGATATGAATCCTGTGACGAAAGCAGTGAATGACAAGCCAATTTTCCACTGTGCTAACTCTACCTGTTTGAACCTTACAGTGCATTGTCTGAATCTGGGTGGGGTAGATGAGACATGGTGTGCCAATTGTCCAAGATTCTGATTCCATGGATGGATGGATTGATGGATGGACTAGGTTCCTTGAAGCTAATAGACAAAGAAAAGATGTGTGAGAAGCCAGAATGAACCTTGACAGATTCTCTCTTGTAAGAAAACCCAGAACATTGTCCTGTCTCTTTATTTGTTCGTGCATTTGGGAATGCCTATTGGTGAACCTAACAGAGGCAAAACATTTTCTGTAACTCCTCACAAGCTTTTAACACACTGTTGCTGTTTTTTTGGCCCATTCCTGCACGCAGATCTTCTCTAGACCAGTGGTGTTTTGGGGCTGCCGTGGGGCAACACAGATTTTCAACTCCCTCCACATATATATTGGGATTTTGGTGGAGGTTGCGTGCATGTCTTCTTTATGTGTCCTGTGGGTTATGTGTCCCTCAACACTCCCTTTCCCTATGAGACCAGGCCCCGCCCTGCACCCTCTCAGCGACACTGGTGCTCCGCTCTCATGCTCCAAGTGACACCTGAGGGCGGAAATGACGATAATGACTCTGGGGGCAATCAGCCTACAGGCTCCCTGGTCGATACTTCCTTCCTTCCAGTATTTTCTCAGTGTTAGGTGAGTCGCTCCGCCCACTTGCTCTAACCTTTGCATGGACTGTCCAGGACAAAATGCACTGCTACTGATTAGCGGGCGTGACTGGTCGACCGCTCGACAGGCCAGCTCATCGCTTCTTTGTGGGCCGGCTGGGACGACACCCTGATAAACCTTCTTGCCAATTCTTTGCGGGCAGGGACAACACCCTAAGTACCTGTTTGGCGCTTTTCTCTGCTGGCCGTCTGGGACGACTACGATGGCGGTTGGCCTGATTTTGGGCAAGGTTGGAAGCGCGCTGAAGCATGGCCCGGGCCTTCTCCCAGATACGGCCACATCTGGTCAGGTGCGCCTGGACAGAGGGCACAGCAATCTCCGCCTCCAACGAAGGAAACAAGGAGGGTTGTTAGCCTAGGGAGCACATGAAAGGGGACAGGTTAGAGGAGGCATTAGGGTGGGAGATATGGGCATACTCGATCCAGGGCAGATGTTCGCTCCAGGTGGTCGGATCGGCATGAGTGGCGCAGCGAATCGCCACCTCCAGTTGTTGGTTCGTCCGTTCACATTGGGCATTCGATTGAGGGTGGTATCCCGAGGAGAGGCTAGGGGTGATCTTTAAGGCAGAACGGAAGGCAGACCAAACATGTGACGTGAATTGTGGCCCCTAGTCGGAGACCATGTCGGCAGGAATTCCATGTAGGCAAAAAACATGTTGTACAAGGAGGGAAGCGGTCTCCAGGGCCGAAGGTAGTTTGCGGAGGGGAATGAAGTTGGCTGCCTTGGAAAAGTGATCGACAACAGTGAGTATGACGGTGTTGCCTTAGGACTTAGGAAGGCCTGTGACGAAATCAACTGCATATGGGACCAGGGACGGCGAGGAATCTGAAGTGGGAGGAGAAGGCCGGGCTAGGCTTGTTGGAGGACTTATTGCGTGCACATACTTGACAGGCCGATACGAAGGATTTTGTGTCTGCCTCCAACGTTTGCCACCAAAACCGTTGGCGCAAGACCGCCTGTTTGTGGGCAACCCCGGGTGGCAGGTCAGAGGTGAGGTGTGGGCCAATTCCAACCTAGTAAAAAACAGTCCACCTGGCCTGGCGGGGGTTCAACCTCCGGGCCGACCTGAGGTACTCCAGGTTCTTATGATCAGTCAGAACCAACAATGGTAGGCTAGCCCCCTCCAGGTGGTGTCTCCATTCCTCTAAGGCCAACTTAACTGCGAGCAGTTCCTTGTCCCCAATGCTGTAATTATGTTCGGCTGGGGACAACCTTCGGGAAAAGAAGGCGCAGGGGTGCACTTTCCCATCCACCTGCTCGCGCTGGGAGAGGACAGCACCAACCCCCACCTCCGAGGCATCGACCTCAACCTGGAACTGTAACTTGGGATCGGGATGGGCGAGGACGGGAGCGGTGCTAAAACGGGACTTGAGGTCACAAAACATTGCCTCTGCCGCCTCCGACCAACAGAAAGGGAGTTTCGTGGAAGTTAGCGCTGTGAGGGGGCGGCGACACGGCTATAGTTTCTAATTAAGCGTCTATAGAAGTTTGCGAACCCCAAAAAACGTTGCAGCTCCCGTCAACCCTTTGGCCTGGACCACTGAGTCATAGCCTCCACCTTACTGGTGTCCATCTGCATCTCCCCGACGGCCACCACGAACCCCAGAAAGGTGGTCTCCGAGACGTGAAACTCATACTTTTCAGCTTTGGCCAACAGGCGGTTCTCCAGGAGGCGTTGCAGCACTAAGCCCACATGCTCCTCCAGGCTTTGTGAAAATATCAAATTGTCATCAAGATAAACAAATACAAATCGGTCGAGCATGTCCCGGAGGACGTCATTTATCAAGGACTGGAACACTCCCGGGGCATTGCGAAGACCAAAAGGCATGACCAAGTTTCAAAATGGCCCTAGCGGGTGGAGAAAGCCGTCTTCCATTCGTCCCCCTCCCGAACCCGTACCAGATGGTAAGCATTTTGGAGGTCCAACTTCATAAAAATGCAAGAGCCCTGCAGCAGGGTAAAGGCAGAGTCAATGAGTGGCAATGGGTAATTGTTCTTAACCGTGATCTCATTTAGGGCACTGTAATCGATACAGGGGCGCAGCAAGCCACCTTTCTTTTCCACAAATAAAACCTGTCCCGACAGGGGAGGAGGAAGGGCGAATGTGTCCAGACGCTAACCCCCCGGAGATGTAGTCCTCCAGTGCCTTCCTCTCTGGCCTGGAGATGTTGTATGACTCCCCCTGGGGTATGATATACCAGGGAGTTGCAACTATCACAGCAGACAGATTCGGTCAAAGATGATTTCAGACACACACTGCAAGTAGCCTTCAGTTATTTTTATTTACAATAAAGTCAATAAAACAGACTACGGGATAACATATGGGAAGCACGAGATATTAAAGTGGCACCCTCAAATAAACACGGTGAAACCCCCTCCCAGACAGGTGTTCAAATGAACACCCACAAAATACAGGAAATAAGACCGAAGGGTGCCACTGCCTAAACTGATGTAATAAAATCTAGACAGGGGAATAACTGTGTCTAAATGCACAAACTATATGTATACCCCGGGGTGTCTAAACTTATCTCAAGTCCCCCTTTGCAACCCAAAATCATTAACAACACATACAAAATATAGCAGGGAGTAACATACTCACAAGCCTGCAACTCAGCAAGGCATCAAGGGCAAGTCAAAGCGGCTAACTGACAACTGAAAAGGGTTTAAATAAGGGCAGGAGGGATGATTGGGGAATTAATTACAGCTGTGTTGGCCTGGGCAGGGCTCTGTCACAGGGGGTGGAGCCACAGCTGCAGATACCTGTAAAGAAAATAAAGCATACACCTCCTACATAGTGTGTGTCCAGGCTGCCAGCCGTAACAGGCGCCTAGGAAGCAAAGCACCGGGCAATAAGTCAATAGTACAGTCAAGTAATGGCGATGTGGGGGGGAGCGTGAAAGCTTGGTCCTTGGAAAACACCTGCGAGAGATCCCGATCGCACTCAGGCATCGTTGATAGGTCTGGTGGGTCAATCCTCGGTGGTGGCAACGGGGGCAAATGGGCTGCCTGGAGGCACTTGGTATGGCATTCAGGGCTCCAGGCCACCCCCTTGGCTCCTCTAGTCGATCACCGGATTGGTCGGTTTTAGCCATGGAAGGCCCAGCACAATAGTCGCCTCCGGGCAGTCCAAGACGTAGAAACATGTCATCTCCTGGTGGTTCCCGGATAAGTGGAGTAGAATGGGGTCCGTCCATCGCTCCACTCTGCCTATGGTACGCCCGTCCAGTGTCGTTATCTTTAGGTTTCTCTCGAGAGTCTGGGTCCCAATGCCTAGTTCGGCGACCAGGGAGCGGTCGATGAAGCTCTCGTCCGCTCCGCAGTCGATCAAGGCCGCAGTGTCGTGAATCCTTCACCCCCAGGAAAGAGATGCTGGCAGGACACAACGACGGGAGGATCCCCCAATGGCCAGGCTCACATGACCTCCCTAACTAATGGTGAGCCTTCTCTTTTACTGGGCGAGCAGGGCATGACCGCGAGAGGTGGTCTCCCTCGCCGCAATAGAAGCAGAGAAAATACCTGCAGCGTCGTGAGCGTTCCTCCAGCGTAACCTATTTGCATTGGCTCTGACGTCATCTCAGGAGGCGGTGGCGTAGCTGCTGCGGGGGAACCCAGAAGCAGACGTCGAAGCCCAACTCCGGCGTCCTCGCCTGAATCGCCCCGCTGCTGCCCCTGTTTCCTCTGGCCAACTCCACGAGTGCTTCAAGGGACCCTGGCTCACCTCGGATAGCCAGCTCCTCCCGCATAGCCATGTTCAGCCCCCCCAGGAATGCGTCCTGGAGGGCACAGTCATTAAAGCCACTTTCGCCGGCCAAGATACGAAACTCCACCAAATACTTTGCGACGCTCCGTACCCCCTGTTTCAAAACTCCTAAGCGTCCGGCTGCCTTCCGGCCACCCACCGGATGATCTAAAATATTGCACATCTCTGTGGTAAACAGTTCGTAGGAGGTACATATGTGGGAGCCCCGTTCCCATTCCGCGCTCGGCCAGGCCAGGGCTTCGCCACGAAGACAACCTATCAGGTAAGCAATCCTGGCTCAATCAGAGGCATAGGAGCGGCATTGCGTTCGAACACCAGCTGGCATTGAATCAGAAAATGCCTGCATGCGCCGAAATCCCCACTGTAAGGGGCGGGATGGGGAACATTAGGCTCGTGATGTGGTGATCTCGGCGTTACCTCAGGAGCGGCTGGGGTGGACTGTGCACTCTGTGAGTGCGGCAAGGGTGTGAGTTGTGCCTGTATGCTTCTAAGAGTTTGAACCATGCTTGACATCTTAGCCCAGAAGAAATCTATGGCTCTTGAGTGCTGGTCCGTTTCCCTTGCAGTTGGGTTGTTGGAGGCTCTGCCTGCGCCCGCGGGATCCATTATGGCTGGATCGTGCTGTTACGACCTGGGTGCGGACCCCAAAGCAGGCGAGGGATGAACATAGTACTTTTCCAAAAAACTTTATTTGGCTAGTCACGTGGCCGGCAAGCACTGGCGGGTTCCGGGTCGGTAGCGTCGTCTTGGTTCTGTAATCTTGGTCCGTTGGTCTACACATAAGCAATAGGAAATGCGAGAGGGTACTTTACAGTAAACTGATAAGACAACAGCATGGTCAGGTTCCTGATGGCCTTATATACTGCTTAATGGCTGATAGCTTCCACCTAGCGTTACTCCGCTCGTTAGGGGCTGGGCCTGTGATTAGGTGACAGGCACACCCAGCCACCAGTCTGGTCAGGAGCCTGACAACAAGTCATGTTTTTTGCCATTTGTGTTGGTATGTGTTGGGTTTATTCTGTATTACTATTATAAATATAGTTGTATTAAGTCATTTCTTTGTTAAATCATTCTCTTATTATTCTCAGTGTTGCGAGGTCACCAATAACCGCCAAGTCATCTTTAACCTGGACTGCCTGTTCCAGGATGTTTATACAAACAATTCACCCAATCTGAGTCTTCGAGATTCGGTGGTCCCTTTTGTAACGAGGCCAGGGCTATTCGGCCAACAACAAGAATGTTGCTTCTGTTATTTACAACATAGTGACGCACTTCGCGTTTTTCTTTATGTAATTATTATATGATTCTTAGGTCAAGGAAGGCATAATTGTTCTAATCTAAATGTTGTCAGGTCTAGTCTCCTGTTTTTGTTATTGGTAAAATACTTTGATTGTTATTGTAGTTCCAGATGTTGTTTTTACTCATACGTGATGGAATGATCAACAACTCTGTAAATTGTTTTGATTCATGGCAATAAGAGTCGTACGAAAATGTCTATTCGGTGAGACGTTCGGAAGTTGTAGGAGAAACTCTGGCTTGTTGAATCTCCCCTCTGAGGTTTTTATCCGTGATCCATTCTATTTAATTAAATGTCAATAATTGAATAAGATGTCTGCCTGCAGTTATTGATAATTACGAACGAGGGTAATTATTAATGAACCTAACAGTATGCATGTTCGTGGTTCATTTTCTCATTTTTGTATCCACCATTTTTGTCGCTAAAAGCCTAAGTTTTGCTTTCATAGAGTTGTTTCATAAAATGCCTTCCTCAAATATTGGCAACTGAAGAGAGAAGTGAAAGGTTCGCAATATCGCTTCTAATCCATTCTAGTTGACTTAATGTTGCCACTAGAGCCACATTCACACCACCAAGAAATCTATAAAATCCTTTTAATAAAATGCTAATGAAAACAGGTGAGGAACGCTAAGCGACATAAATACAAGATAATTGACTCCTCTTTTCAACGTGCAGCAGTGCTCCCTCAACTAATAACTGATTATGTGATTAGGACTTTTCTGCATGATATACATTATGCTCCTTCTTCATAAAACAAAACGACAAAGGTGAAACCTGGGCAAAATTCCCTTTTAGCCTTTTAGACTTTTGTTGCCATTGTTGTCAGGAAATTAACAAATAGTACTTATTAATTTTAAAGGTGGAAGCATCCTATCGGGGTGAGGGCAGGTTTCCTGAGCGGATACTTTTTTCACGTCGAGAGCAGGAAATGAAATTTCTCGCTAACATATCTCTTCTCACACATGTCCCCTCCCTCATCTACTTTACCTTTTACATCAATATATTTTTTAGCAAGAGCTTACAAATTCAACTCTCCAAACACAGAAGTTCTTTACAGCGACAAAATAGCATATCGACAATGCACACACCAATACCCCAGTTTCAATTTTCTGTATTATTTGGTACAGCAAGAGATATTTTTACACTCTCTTGTGAAGGGATTATTGTATATGATGTCCGCCACACATTTCATATAAATTATATAAGGCCATCATAGCAATATATTATCATTTGGCTCTGACTCCTGAAACCAGGCCTTTATAAGATTCCAATTGCATTGATGAGGAAATTTTGTTCAGGGTTAAATGCTCGGAAGATGGTTAGGAAGGTCCTTTAAAAATAATCTCATATGATGGGGGTTTAAAATGCATTAGCGAAAGATCAATGAAGCTGGGCAGATTCATTTTTTAAAAGTGCCGGTCTCTCACATGATTGAGCATTGAGCAAGTGAGGCGCACGAGAAAATGTTTTGTGATTCTCCTTTATTTTAAAGTACTTATTTGGCACATTTATATGTGCGTTTTTACCCTTCTCCAAGTGATTTATATAAGCACACTAACACACTCCAACAGTGCTGCTGCTATGCAGGCCGCTGCTGTCGCTTTTTGTTGGAATTTTGGTGGAGGTTTGTGTGTATATGTGTGGGCTTGTCTTCCCGATTTCCCCTCCTCTTGTAGACCAGCTGTTTTGAGTTCATTTGATTAGCTCTTATGTGTATACAGGGAAAGTGTTTGGTGACGTCGAGTGTGGGAGTATTGCACCAGTTTTGCACCAGCATTTTTGGCCCCCTTTTTCCCTGCATCCTGGGTTCAACTTCGCCACTCAGCCGACTTTAAACATGACAGCTGCTAAAGCAATGGGGCAAATTAGAATTCAGATCCTTGCACAAGGACACTTTGACAGTGGCTGTGGGCAGCCGTAGCCAGGAATGAAATTGCCAGAACTTTCGGTGCTAGGAAAATTCGAGTCAACATCTGCGCTACTATCGTTCCAAGATGGCAGCACGTGAGCATGCATTTAGTTAAATTTATTTAATAAGTGCCAGCACATATTAATGAATATTAATGATATTCATATTCATTGTAATGAACATAAAATGTTGTCAAGTCAACTAAGTGGAAGACACCCCTGATCCCTCCAAATCAACACAAACCCCAATCAGGCGAGACTCTCCACACTTCCTGCCTGAGGTCAGAGTATATAAGCTCAAGAGTTTAGTGAATCACCAACAGAGCAAGAACACTGAAAAGACGGGCAACTAAGAAACCAAAGACACCCTTCAGTTCCCGCTCATACGCAACAGACTTGAGTACCAACGCCGCCACGACCCCAAATGAGATAAAGCAGGAGAAGATGAGATGAGGTGAGATTGGTTAGATTTGGGATCTCCCTTTTTGGTACTCTCATCTTCTCAGATATGGTCTTCTGAGCATATCAGTGTCGATTTTTAGAATCATATGAGGTTATTGTTTGATAGACCAGTAATCAAATTGAACATCTTACGGATCCTCTCACACTTTTTGGAAAATATCTGATCTATGCATGCTTTGGAACAAGCAGATAGTCTAGTGGGTCTTTGATTAGTTGTGTAAAGGTAAATGTAGTTAACAGTGATTTTACCTATCTCCAATTTTATTTAATGAGCCAGTTGATATTTAAAACTCCAAGCAATATAACTGTGAATTGTCCTATGTTTTGCTCTTAGCCCTCCCTCGGGACTGGGGTGTAAATCATACATGTTGTATTACACTGATTTGGTACTCCTGTGATCACAATTCTGGCTAGACCTGAGCTACTTGTAGCTAATCATCGTTTCTATGCTACTTGTTTTGTCTTTGGTCCTGTATTGCCTTGTTGATTTTATGTTGAACATGCACAAGGGACTAAAGATAAAAATTAGCCTTCGGCTATAATCTTACATATTTACATATATATGTTCATTATTATCTATTGTCCCTTTTTTAATTAATTTAAACTCAAACTCTTTGTCAAGGGTGATATACTCCCAGCTAGCAAAGCCATGAGAGCCATTCATCTACCAACACTCACAAATGCAGATAAGTGTATACATCACTGTTGGGTTTATTCTGTTTTACTATTATAATAGTTATATTAATTCATTTCTTTATTAAATCATTCTCTTTCTATTCTCTGTATTAATTCATTACTTTGTTAAATCATTCTCTTTCTGTTTTCAAAAGTGTTGCGAGGTCACGAGTATTGCCAAGTCATCTTTAACCTGGACGGCCTGTTCCAGGATGGTTATACAAACAATCCACCCAATCTGGGTCCTTGAGATTTGGTGGGCCCTTGGTGACGAGGCCAGGGCTATTCGGCCAATAACAAGAATGTTGTTATCGTTATGAAACCATACACTTCGGGTTTTTCTGTATGTACCCATTATATGATTATGATTATATTATATGATTCTTAGGTCAAGGAAGTTGTATAATTACTCTAATCTAAATGTTGTTAGGTCTAGTCTCCTGTTTTTGTTATTGGTAAAATACTTTGATTGTTATTGTAGTCCCAGATGTTGTTTTTACTCATACGTGATGGAATGATCAACAACTCTGTAAATTGTTTTGATTCATGGCAATAAGAAGCGTACGAAAACGTCTATTCGAGGAGACGTTCGGAAGTTGTAAGGTGACACTTGCTGTAACGCTCCCCTCCGGAGGCTTTTATCTGTTGTATCCATTTCTATTTAATTAAATGTCTATAATTGAATAAGATGTCTTCCTGCAGTTATTGATAATTACGGACGAAGGTAATTATTAATGAACCTAACATTTTGGTCCTTCTGAGCCATGGAGGTCAATATACCGGAGTGAGAACCCAGGCGCTGCTGTTCGACATCTGGTAAGTGACCGTGCGCACGGCGTCTTCAAAACCCTTGGTGGGCCGGAGTTTTCGACGGGGGCGCCTGGATTCTCGGCGGTTGAAGACTTTTCCTGCTGGAGGGAGACATCTGATGGATCTCGGGTAAGTCCACATTAATGTCTGCATGTTGTGACGGTGTTTCCAAATGCGTTAAAGGGACATTGTATGTGAGGTCCATTGTGGGCTGGTTTCGCGTCCTGGGTGATGGCGACAAAACCCTGTGTTTATACTAGTCAATGGCAGGTACGGTGGGGCACTTTGCTGGAAAGTGTCCTGTGTCTCAGGGGTAGGCACGCATGTATTGTACTGGAGGTACAATGTTGGGGCTGGAAAGTGTCCTGTGTCTCAGGGGTAGGCACGAATGTATTGTACTGGAGGTACAATGGTGGGGCTGGGAAGTGTCCTGTGTCTAAAGGGTAGGCACGAATATGTTGTAAATGTTGTATGGTGTTTGTGTGGTTTCTGCAGTAAAATTAAGAACAGCCTAGGAAATACAGTCGAAGGAGTGATAATAATAAAAATAGATATAATAAAGTTAACTGTGTGAGGCACACGAACTCACTACAAAAAAGTAAAATATGGGAAACACGTGTTGTAAGGCGGGTTTGGATGACGATCCAAAAAATACGTCTAACTTGTAAGGATTGGAAAAAATTGGTAAGACAAAGCGCTTTAAAAATATTACACAGCTATATTTATGGATAAATAAATATGGGTTTGCTGGCCAGCTTAAAATGCATAAAATGCAGGATAATATATGCACTAATGCATAGAGGTAATATACATATATAAATAATATGTGAGTGGATAAAAGTGTAACAGCTTGTTCCACAGACACTAATGGCGAAATAAGGCCGGGGAGAAGTTAAAAAATACTATTTTGGGAAAATAGTGGGGGTTCCCTCGGATAACGGGGATATATTTAAGACCGTGGCGGCGGGAAAGTACTGTTTGGTAAGGAAAAATAGCGGGGCCTCCTCGGCTGACGGGGAAAATATTTACCGGGCTAGGTGAAGGGTCGACCCTCCCGACATCGTCGAGAGGCATGGAGGGAAGGAGATCCAACATACATTGATGCGATTGGCATCCCCCGGGGCGTACCAGATGAGTATAAGCTGGCTAATCAGATCGCAGCAGGTTGGGAGTCTATCTTCCTTCTAATCACCCCAAACAAAAATGTGGATAGAATAAATTACTTACATTACAATGTCCGAAACTTGGAAATTATACTGAACAGGGATTTGTGGCCATGAAGGAACAACTGGCAGCTACCAGTCTGATGGCGTTCCGGGGTCGCATAGCGGTGGATATGATACTTGAAACAGGGGGCGTGTGTGCAATGTTTGTAAAACAATGTTGCACCTTCATACCGAACAACACGTCACCCAGTGGATCTCTCACCAGGGCCATTACTGGCCTGCAAACACTGAACCGCAATATGCAAGAGCACTCTGGAGTAGATACGTCCGCATTGTCAGATTCGTGGGATAAGACCTTTGGAAAATCTAAAGATTTGGCTACATCCTTCGTGGTGACTATAGGCACAATTACCGCTATCCCAACATTGTGTGGGTGATGTAGTATCCCCTGTTTGCGCTACTTGCTAAGCCGACTTATAACTACTGAAATTGCCCCTACAAATTCTAAAGTACATGAGTTGTATCTTATGGGACGGTTTGGTGAAAGCAGTGAGGTCCAGGAGTACGGTAAATCCGAGGACCAATTGGACGAATATAATTATGTTCTTTCTCTTTCAGACCAGCCATGGGAGTAAGGATTAGGCGGGAAAAATCACAGTCACCCGACATTACCATTTAGTGATTACTAAGAAATGGCTAATAACATACATATTATAAAAACGGGGGAATGTTGGGTTTATTCTGTTTTACTATTTTAATAGTTATATTAATTCATTTCTTTATTAAATCATTCTCTTTCTATTCTCTGTATTAATTCATTACTTTGTTAAATCATTCTCTTTCTGTTTTCAAAAGTGTTGCGAGGTCACGAGTATTGCCAAGTCATCTTTAACCTGGACGGCCTGTTCCAGGATGGTTATACAAACAATCCACCCAATCTGGGTCCTTGAGATTTGGTGGGCCCTTGGTGACGAGGCCAGGGCTATTCGGCCAATAACAAGAATGTTGTTATCGTTATGAAACCATACACTTCGGGTTTTTCTGTATGTACCCATTATATGATTATGATTATATTATATGATTCTTAGGTCAAGGAAGTTGTATAATTACTCTAATCTAAATGTTGTTAGGTCTAGTCTCCTGTTTTTGTTATTGGTAAAATACTTTGATTGTTATTGTAGTCCCAGATGTTGTTTTTACTCATACGTGATGGAATGATCAACAACTCTGTAAATTGTTTTGATTCATGGCAATAAGAAGCGTACGAAAACGTCTATTCGAGGAGACGTTCGGAAGTTGTAAGGTGACACTTGCTGTAACGCTCCCCTCCGGAGGCTTTTATCTGTTGTATCCATTTCTATTTAATTAAATGTCAATAATTGAATAAGATGTCTTCCTGCAGTTATTGATAATTACGGACGAAGGTAATTATTAATGAACCTAACAATCACAAAATGACTCTGATATAATATTAAAAGTTGATGATTTACAAGTGGCAGCTCATTGATCGCAGTTTCCAGTCAGCAAATGTTTACAGTAACCATAAGATAAGCTTTGTGACAAAAGGGGAATGGTAAAGCATGACTGGGATTTACAATTAACATAATTTGCTAGGATGTGTGATTGGTAACCGCTGTTGGAACTAACACTGTTAAATGCATTCCGTTATGTGACAAACTACTGTTTTGTGTGGCTATTGTGCATGCGTTACCCGCAATTTTGGGGGGAAAATAAACTACTTTGCCTTCAGCTTGTCCTGTGAGAGGTCGCCAAAGTCAATCAACGTTTCCCATTCCACCCTATTATTTTGAAACATCCTCCCCTACACCAGACACTTTCATGTCCTCACTCACTGCATCCACGTATCTTCTCCGAGGTTGACCTCTAGCCCTGTTCCTTTGCGGTTCTGCCTTCAACATATTTCTACCATTATAGTCACCATCTTTTCTCTGGATGTCCGCAAACACTCAGGTGGTCTACCTCACCTTGTCTCTACAGTGCCTCACTGCCCTTCATATCTTTTGTCTCATTCCTAAATCCTTGCCAACATGGTAACTCCTGAGGGAATCTCTACATCTTCTCCGCTACTTTTGTTGCTGCCTCTGCTCTTTTTTGCATAGCTGGTCTTTCAATGCCATACATCAGAGCTGGACTCACCACTTTTCTGTATACCTTTCTCTTCATCGTCGCTGATACTCTCCATCACATAACATAATTTATCCAGCTGTTCCAGCCTGCCTGTTCAAGGTTCTTCTCTACCTTTTTCCATTCTCAGCCTGCACTGTTGATAATAATAATCATGATCGTTATCAAGCTTTTGGACAGCCTGATGATGAGTGGATCAGTTGACTCAGGTGTATTGATGGAGGGAGACATGGAAAACATACAGGAAAGGGGCTCTCCAGGACTGGAGTTGGGCAACCCAGCGTTAAATCCTCTTTTTGCTTTACATTTACTCCTTGTAGCTTCATTGTTCCCCTTGATGTATTCTAATTTACACACATACGTTAATACCTTGACATACGGGTGCCCCAATTTACGTGAAATTTGACATATGAGGAAATTCCAGAGCAAATATTTATCTATGAGATATGACACAGCCTGGTTGGCAGAGTCCCCGAGAGGTTGCTCATGATAACGCCACATTTTCTTTCTCGCTGCATGTCCCTCGTGTAAAAATATCACTGGGCACTGTGCGTACAGATTGCATTTTTCCCTATTTATTTGCAATAATCAGTCCAGAAATAAGGAAAAAAACATTAGTCCTAAGCAAGCCGGTGCAATGAAGTGGGAAGAAAAAAGCGTATGAAGAGAATCGATATTAAGCAAGTTTTCGAAAAGTGTGTGTTGTACGTGTGATTGAGCTGGCTCGCCAATATGTATATATATATATATATATATATATATATATATATATATATATATATATATATATATATATATATATATATATATATATATATATATATATATATATATATATATATATATATATATATATATATATATATATATATATATATATATATATATATATATATATATATATATATATATATATATATATATATATATATATATATATATATAAATATAAAACATTTTTTTATATACATAACATTCTTTTGATCTATAAATAGGTTAAAGTGTCAACTTTTGAATAGCTGTCCATTGCAGTTACCCATGAAAGTGTTAACTCGTCTTTTGTGGCCATTGCAACGTCTTAAAACCTCATTGGCCTCAGGCCAAGAGCCTGTGTTTGTTCTCAAACGCACTCTCAACAAAGGCTAACAATAGGACCAAATGGCTTGGCTCTTTGCATCCTCAACAACAGACTACTGCTTCCACCATCCATCACAGTCACAACAATTCTAGTGCCCTGCATGCCTTGCACAGCACAACTCACTATTTTGAGTAACACATTTTGTCACTATATCTTATGTAGTAAATTATTGCTTTTGGTCTGGTATTGAAGAAGCTTTATATTATCTGCCCTTTTCTTGATGATTATTGAAGACTAACTAGAAAACAGCAATCACTTTTGGTTTTAAAAGTAATCTCTGTGCGTCTGCACCTTGATTAGAATGAAAACCCCATTCATCCTAATTTATTCACCGATAAGCAGCTGCTATAACCTGGCACATCAGATTGATCGTTCTATATATCCGCTACACATAGATTACAACACCCACTTCACAGTTCTGAGATTGAGGGTTCAATCCCTGTGTTCCAACCTTCCTATGAGGATTTTGTATGTTTCCCCCATGTCTACGAGGTGTTTGTCTAAGGGCGTAATGAGTGTGAACAAGAATGGCTGTGTTTCTTGTTGTAAGTGGCTGACAAACCTTTCACTATGCCCCTGCCTACTGCCCAAAGTTTCCTGGGATAAGCTTGCAACCGGGGTGACCAAACTTTTTTGCCAGATTAGTATGTCATAAGGTGTAGTTTATTTCCAAAAAAAACCTCTTTATCTTGTCTGGCTTGGTCATCACATAGGGCAGTGATTCTTAACCTGGGTTTGATCGGTCCATTAGGGATTCAGTGAGTCGGTCTCAGGGGTTCGTTGGAGCCTCTGCCACGGAGGTCAAGACACATCGACTCATCATGTCTATTCAAGATAACATGCCCTACTTGACTTTCACTGGGTGCCGATGATCACGTGACAGTGTTTGGCCAATCAGTGCTGCAAGGAAGTTTAAAAAAAATCATATTTTATTTGACACTAAAGTAGGGTTCGGTGAATGTGAATATAAAATTGGCGGGGTTCGGTGAAGAGGCCTCTGAAACTGCTGGGGTTCGGTAGCCGCAACAAAGTTAAAAACCACTGGTATAGGGAGAACAGGCACCTTTCTTATACACTGAAATGGATGAGATGGGTATCATTGGCCAGAGTCTTTGAATTATAGGAGCTAGTGCAAAATTTATCTCTCAGAAGAGTCACCGCTACCTGCACATTTCAATCACGAGTAATGGTTCGTTAAACTTGCTTACTTGTGTAACATATTCTGCATTGTAAGATTTTTTTAAAGGACATTTAAACGTTACCATAGCGACCAGAGAACGTTGAGGCAAGAGAGAATGTCAGTCATGTCATGATACGTGTTCATCATTATCTGTAGAAAATAAGTTTTCAAGCAGTTGATAATTTTGTTGTATTTATCTGGCACACCTGAAAGACCGGTCCACAAAAAAATTGTCTGACACAGAGCTGCCAACGACCCGGAACGGAGCCTTGCTCGAAATATACTGCCAACCGCTGGTCATATTTCTAAATACAAGTACGTAGTACATTGTGCTGGCCGTCCTTTTTATTCAATATTCTTATATATATACACATACACACACTTTCTAAGTGAGAAAAAAACACTAGTAGACTTACTAAAAGACAGACTAGGGGGCTTAGAGAACAATACCTAAAAATGCCATGGAACACACTTAATATTTAAATTTTAAATAATTTCCCATTATTTCAGGAAATATATATTCAAAATGATTTGCTGAGAACCTTGATTCAAAGATTAATCTCATTGTTTTCTATGCTGGGGTACATTGTTATAAGTACTTTTTTTCTTCAGCCACGTACTGGAGTAGGATTCCTGGATTTACAATTCCATTACAGTACTTGCTGTTATAGATACTTTTTTTCTTCTGTCACGTACTGGAGTAGGATTCCTGGATTTACAATTCCATTACAGTACTTACTGTTATAGATATTTTTTTTCTTCTGTCACGTACTGGAGTAGGATTCCTGGATTTACAATTCCATTACAGTACTTACTGTTATACATACTTTTTTTCTTCTGTCACGTACTGTTCTGCGTGTGTTTGGCCGTGAAAAAAATGCCCTTGTAAATCTAAATGAATGTTATTATCTGTAACGGGCCGTATAGGGCCCTTGGGCCGAGGTGGAAAAATATGTACACACTCACGACTAGGGGCGGGGCGAGCACATTGGCGCAACGACAGGGGGCGGGGCGAGCGCGTCGCCGCAACGTCCGTCGGCTTACTATAAGGTCGGCTAACCACCGGTCCGGCAAACTCTCCGTTTGGCCAAATGCTCCCTCGGCCAAACGCTCCCTCGGCCAGACGTCTGTTGGCTAAGCTTCTTTTGGCAAATTCGAGTTCCAAATACAGTTGTTGCGCCATAAAAAATCTTTTGAAAGTGGGTTAGTTCAGAAAGGAACATTTCAGTTACAAGCATAGCACAGCAAACGTGTATGAAATTATGTACAGGTAAACATAAACAGAAGTAGTATGCCTTTTAGGAAAAAGTAAGGAAAACTGATGGTCAATTTCACAAGGAATGATGACAAATGTTACCTATTTAAGCAATGTTTGGGTGTTATTTTTCTTAAAACATTGTAAACGAAAGTGAAAATATGATAAATATGATAAATAAAATCACAAAATAGCGGTGCTGTTGCAACCAACTTCAAGTGGAAATGACTAAGCGGAAGCACTGCAGTGTGCACTGAAGAAGGTTTGGGTATTTCAATTACGGGCGGCCCGGTGGGGTGAGTGGTTAGCGCGTTGGGCCCACAGACCTGGCGTTCTGGGTTCAAGTCCAGGTCTCTCCACTTATGTAGAGTTTCCGTGGGTTTCCTGCGGGTACTCTGATTTCCTCCCACTTTGCAAAAACATGCATTGTAGGCTGATGAGTTTGAGTACCGGATACAGGATACCGACACTCTTTCAGCAGTTTTATTGACTAATACTTTGTATTTTTATCTCTTACTGACTACTACAGAGCTGCCAACTACCCCGGAGTTTACCACACAAACTCCAAGACGCTGGTGATCCTCCCTAAACTCCGGAAATCCAAATAAATTGCCACTTACATTTTTTTTAAAGTAACTGTGACATGTTAAAATGTTCAGGCACATAGCAAGGGCGTGTGTATGTGTACAAATATAAGAATATTAAATAAGAATTATAAAACATTGGCAGCATATTGCACTACATACTTGTATTTTGTACAACTACTGGGGGAGAAGTCCGGAAAGCTTGATACCACCAGGGAGCTAATGGGACAGCATGTCAGAAGGCAGTACAGTGATGAACTAGGAACCGATGGCTGATTTTAACATCATGCCCACCAAAGCCTAGCAAAGCTAGGCAGGCAATGAAGAAGGCAAAGTCCTCATCAGAACCGAGCCCTATTGTAGTCCCCTAAAAGTTATATAAAAACTGCCCCCAGGTATTAGAGCTACTCTGGTACCTAATGAAAACTGCCTGGAAGAAGCAGCTCATTCCATCGTATGGCAAGGGGCTATAGCGGTCTTTATCCCGAAGGAAGTGTATTCCAAAGAAATAGGCACATTCAGAAGCATCACCCTACTGAACAAAGAGGGTAAGAACTTATTTAAGGTGTTAGAGAGAAGGATGCCCTCCTATATTCTAGAGAATGGCTACATCAATACTAACTGCCAAAAGGCAGGAATTTCCAGGGTGCGTAGAGCATTCATCTGGGACCAGATCCAGTAGGCCAAGCGGGAGGAGATTGACCTGCTCCTCATTTGGCTCGATCTCACCAATGCATATGGATTTGTCCCACACCTGCTGATCAGTTACATATTAGTGATGTCCTTTCAAGACCAAAGCCAACTCTCCCAAAGTTAAAGGTTTGGTGCTACCAGTTCATACTCTTCAGAAGGAAGAAAATGAGCAAGATCTCCTCATCTGCTGTGAGCAAGATGGATAAAAAAAGCCAATTCATTCCTCAGGAAGTGGCTAGTCCTACCACATTTCTTTCCGAAATGGGCCTCTTTGGAAGAAATGCACTAAAACTGCCACTGTAGTCTCTCAGACTGGGCTACAGGCAAGGAGGTGGAAGGCCTAGACCGAGGTTCACCAAACCATCAAGAGACTGCAGCATCAAGAGATAATGGGCAGAATTCAGGCAGGAATAGCAAAGCTAAGATGGGCTCTTTAACCAAAAAAAAAAGGCTGTGGGTTAGGACCTACTGAATTCTCATATAGTATACATGTGCTTGTATATATATGTATGTGTATGAAATATGTATATCTCAGCAACACGGTTACTTATTTATATATTTATTCATGTATTTATTTATTGACTTACTATTAACTACCTATTTGTGTAAAATGCCTTTCCTATTCCTGCATCCGCACCCTCTTCCTACTGCAACAAAGAAATTTCCCGAATACGGGATGAATAAAGTTATAAAGTTATCCAAATGGTGGTGGCGGAGGTGAGAAGGATGGGGAAAAGCGCTACACGATGAAGGCCGTGTCGCAGGGCCAAGGAAGCTGGACAACCTGGGAGGGAGTGGTCAACCAAAACATCATTTGGTCCGACCTGTGGAAGATCCCAGAGGCAAGGATCAGCTTCCTCTTTCGAGCAACCTACGACATCCTGTCAAGTCCTCATAACCTCCGCCAATGATTCGGGAATGAGGTACGCTGCACACTTTCCAACTCTCCCAACGCTAGCTTCCAGCACATCTTGTCCGGCGGCAAGACTGCACTTTCTCAGGGGCTGACAGATGGCGCCATGGCCAGGTCTTGAGGAAATCAGCTGAAGTGCTTGAGAGACGCCGACAGAGCAGTAAAAATTCACCACCAGCAGAGATCCACGCCAATACCACAACACTCCCAGACATTGTGGTATGGTCGTCTAAGCCAGTGCTTCTCAAATAGTGGGGCGCGCCCCTCTGGGGGGGGGGGGGGGGGCGTGGTGCGATATCTGGGGGGGCGCGTGTAACCCTGGGGAACAGGATTTTATTTGGCCGTACTAGTATAAAGTGTAATTGCGCATCCACTACAGTAGCTGGCAGTGGCGCTCTCATTTATTTTTTATTTCAGGCATTGATGCACTTAAAATCTTTTCTGTTGCAGACTTAAAACAAGATTTAATAAAGTTATTCTTTGTAAGTTTGACTATATTTCTTTCTTTTTTCCTTTTCTTTAATGTTAATAAGGATAAAATGTTGTACTTAACAACTTTATAAAATGATTTTATTTATAGTCACGGTGGGAAGTGGGGGGGGGGCGAATAGTTTTCTTCTTGGTAGGGGGGGCCTAACAGAAAATAATTGAGAAGCACTGCTCTAAGCCAAGAGCAGTGTACCTCATAAAGCTAACAGTACCATCAGAAGAATGAATTGAGGCCAACTTTGAGCGCAAGAAGGCCAAATATTTGGAGCTGTCTGCTGAGTGCCAGGAAATTGGCTGGAAGTGCACCAGTTACCGAGTGGAGGTCCGCTGCCGAGGGTTACGTTGGGCTGTCAACAACACGACTCCTGAGGGATGCAAGAGTGACTGGAGGCAACTTGAGGGATGCTATAAAAGAGTGAGTTGAAGATGTCTCTGCTACTGCTCCGCAACCAGGTGATGTTCGATGATTAAAGGAGTGTAACATGAAAGAATGGTGATTCCAAGCTGATGACCTTGCAGATGGAGGAGGTGCGACACAGCAATGCCCAGCAGGAAAAACAGCTACCTGTATTAACTGAATATATTTTATATTGTTTTGAATTTGACATTTTTCCCCAGGTGTGTCAACTACCACTCCTTTGGGCTTGTGTGACAGGGTGAAGTAATTGATGTTATACATGAGTGCAGGTGTTAAGTTAAAAAGGGACTCATGCCGCTAGTGTGACAGGGTTAAGTAGTTGATGTTATACATGAGTGCAGGTGTTAAGTTGAAAGGGGACTCATGCCGCTAGCATGCGTTAAACACGGGGCGATGACGTAATGACTAACCAATGGTCATAGACCTTGGTAGGGTATAATAACGGGCTATTCAGACATTTATCTAAGTTGGTTTTGGAAATACAACAAAGAGCCTGTCTGATTATTTCACCCGTCTTTGAAAGGTATGTTGCTTTGTTTTGAATAACGACTGAGTGTGAGATGTGCAAGAGGCAATAGTAGCATGTCAGAAAGAACGTAATGCTTAGTGATGCTTGTTTACTTCTTTATGTGTGCGCGTAAATGTGCGAGTCTCGGGTATTGTTTACAGCAAGCTACCTTCGGCCGCTGGTTATTTACTTTTTCATGTGTGCGAGTAAATGTGCGAGTCTCGGGTATTGTTTAAAGCGAGCTACCTTCGACCGTGGGTTGTTTACTTTTTTTTATGTGTGTGCGCGAATGTGCGCGTCTCGGGTGCATTGTCTACAGCAGGCTACTTTCGGCCGCCGTTATAACAGTAGCATAATAGTTATGCAGTATATGACGGCCGGAAAAAAAGGTAACAAGTACAATACTCATAAGTTATAATCGTTTATGCAGCAAGTACATTGCTTTGGATTATAACGGGTTGTTAATATGTTACTATGTATATATTTGAGTGTTATTGTATATTATGTTTTGTGTGAATTGCTTTGATATAACTAGAAGTTGGCTTTGAAATACAAATACAACAAAGAGCCTGTCTGATTATTTCACCCGTCTTTTAAAGGCGAAATACCACCACCCCGTGGAAAATCACGGGTACAACATTTTTGGAGGCATCGCTGGGATTGCTGCTTTGATGACCAGTATTCACAACCTGACTACTGAATGCTGAGCCAGCAGAACCAACCACATCCAGGAAACAGACAGTGAGGAGAGGTGTTGTGGTGAAAAGGGACGTGAAGTTGGCAGAGTACTCGTCATCTGAGGCCAGTAGAGATCATCAGAGAGACGGTAAAAACGTGCCAGTTCAGTGTTCACTTTTGCATCATAAACCAAACTCCTACTGTGTTGAGAAAATGGAAATGGAACGGGAGCAGTTACGCCTGGAAGTAGAAGGAATGTTGCACAAGCTAACAGTTAATGACCTGTTAGAAATATGTGATTTCCTTAACATAGGGAGTCCGAAACGCATATCAGAATTCAGATTGGGTAGTCACATTAATAAACATCTGGAAAGGAGCGAACTCGAAGACGAGGACCAAGGTATGTCTGAGTTGTTAAAATTAAAAGAGGGGATAAGGATGTTGTATGAAGACAGAAGACTGGGGTGGCAGAGACTTTTTGGGGCAAAGCAGGCAATAAATAGTGAACACTTGGCCTCTCTTGAGCGCGAAAAAATTCTCAAGAGGGACCTTGAAGCCATGAAACAAGAACAAGCTAGGCATAATGAAGAGAGCGATAAGCAAAGAAGAGATTTGTTGGAGCAGCTCTCTGCGAGAAATGAAGCTATAGAAATTTACAAAGCTGAGAGAGAAAATCTGCGGTGCGAAAATGCAGAGTTGAAGAACCAGCTTGACAAAACAGTTGGCTGTTTAGCAAAGGCAGCAACAGATGTGGAGGCAAAAGAATTGAAACTTTTATCTTATGAAGAGGAAATAGCCCAACAGAAAAAACTCTTGGCGCTGGAAAACTTGCACACTGATGAAATCGTTCAATCTAAAGATCACATCATCAAAAAACTGGAAGAGGACATATCGCAACAGAGAGAAGCCTTTCAGAAAAAGATTGACCATCTTGAACTTCAGTTTGAACAAGCTGAGCAGCAGAAAACTGATGAGATTAGCGTACTGCAAGAAGAGAAAATGGCTCTGGAGAAACAGGTGGACATGTTTGTTGTGGAGAAGGAGGAACTTTTTCAAACCAAGCAAGCAACAGAAAGAGAGATTATGGCATCTCTCCAGAGGGAGGAAGTACTGGAAGAGGAGCTTGAATTATTGAAGCTGCAAAAAGTTACATTCTTGAAAGAAAGGGAACAAGAACAGGCGAATGAGAGGTTAAAGATAGAATCAACTAGAGCTTTGACCCAATATGGTAGAGATACTGACAAGTCTCCCCTTGAATGTCAAAAATCTAGTGAATCAATTCCTACTCAACAGACAAAGACGAGTAGATTCCCAAAGGTCAAACCAAAACCAGACAACCTGACACCAAGAGGAGGACCTGGGAAGCTCCGTGACTTCTGGGAAGATACAGTTCACACAGTGGTGAAGCAAATGGGATCTGGCCTACTAATTTATGAAGTTAGGCCAGGAAGAGGTAAAGATCGTTCCAGAATTCTGTACAGAAATCTACTAATGTCTTGTGAACATTTGCCCGTTGAGATAACACCAGAAGAAGGGAAAATCGGCACGAGGACGCCGAGAAAGAAAAAGCAGCCGGCATCTCATCAGGAGTCAGAAAAAGAAGGCGATGACGAGGATGACATCCACTGTGAGCTGCGCCAGCTAAATGAGAGAGGTGCCCAGGAGATGGAGCCGGAGCGCGGGCCACTGCCTGTGGACCGGACACACGGGGTGGGGGGCCCTGCTTCCGGACCAGTACAAGTGGAAGAGGACCATCAGCTGGAGGACCTGCCTGGTGAGGGAGCAAACCCTCCTCTTGAAGGTCCTAGTGCTGAACAGTTATCAGAGACTTTCCCGCCAACCGCCGTGACGGAACCTGAGGCGCTGACTGATGAACGGCCGAGAAGGGAGAGACACCCACCACGACGTACGACCTATGACCATCTTGGAATCCCCTCCTGTTATAGTACACAGTCACCGCAGGAGCGGCTAACTGTTTAGCCTGCACCAGGAGTGGCCCCATGGTTAGTACACCTGCATCCATATTACCTGCAGCCACCTTTTTTGTTTGGACTCCAACAAGCTTGAACCTACAAGGACGACGTGCATGATGCGGTCATGGACTGTCATGGACTGTCATGGACTGTCATGGACTGTTATGGACTGTTATGGACTGTTATGGACTGTGATTACTGTGCCATCCAGTAAAACGTGGACCGTACGAGTTGTGGATTATATTTGAACTGTGGCCGTGCCGCCTGGACTGTAATGAGCATCGGCTCACCAAAGTGGAAATGTTTGGGAGCATATTAATGTCGGGACGACATTTGTTTTTGTGGGGGAGAGTGTGACAGGGTGAAGTAATTGATGTTATACATGAGTGCAGGTGTTAAGTTAAAAAGGGACTCATGCCGCTAGTGTGACAGGGTTAAGTAGTTGATGTTATACATGAGTGCAGGTGTTAAGTTGAAAGGGGACTCATGCCGCTAGCATGCGTTAAACACGGGGCGATGACGTAATGACTAACCAATGGTCATAGACCTTGGTAGGGTATAATAACGGGCTATTCAGACATTTATCTAAGTTGGTTTTGGAAATACAACAAAGAGCCTGTCTGATTATTTCACCCGTCTTTGAAAGGTATGTTGCTTTGTTTTGAATAACGACTGAGTGTGAGATGTGCAAGAGGCAATAGTAGCATGTCAGAAAGAACGTAATGCTTAGTGATGCTTGTTTACTTCTTTATGTGTGCGCGTAAATGTGCGAGTCTCGGGTATTGTTTACAGCAAGCTACCTTCGGCCGCTGGTTATTTACTTTTTCATGTGTGCGAGTAAATGTGCGAGTCTCGGGTATTGTTTAAAGCGAGCTACCTTCGACCGTGGGTTGTTTACTTTTTTTTATGTGTGTGCGCGAATGTGCGCGTCTCGGGTGCATTGTCTACAGCAGGCTACTTTCGGCCGCCGTTATAACAGTAGCATAATAGTTATGCAGTATATGACGGCCGGAAAAAAAGGTAACAAGTACAATACTCATAAGTTATAATCGTTTATGCAGCAAGTACATTGCTTTGGATTATAACGGGTTGTTAATATGTTACTATGTATATATTTGAGTGTTATTGTATATTATGTTTTGTGTGAATTGCTTTGATATAACTAGAAGTTGGCTTTGAAATACAAATACAACAAAGAGCCTGTCTGATTATTTCACCCGTCTTTTAAAGGCGAAATACCACCACCCCGTGGAAAATCACGGGTACAACACGTGCAAAAAATATTTCCATTCAATTTGCACAAGGCCTCTTTTCCCAATAAATCTACAGGTGTCTGCTTGGATAACATTTTTGTTGTTTATCTCCTCACCCTTAATTGAACTTGAACTGTCATTGCTATTGTTTGACATTGGAGGGTCTGAAATGTATATCGCGTAACCACTAATACGAACACTATCAACCAACATGGGTATTTGAACCTACAATTTGAACTCGTATCACTGGTTTATTTCTTGATATAGATGTGACTATTGGCATCTGACCTTCCATGCAGGATTCTCTGGGGAACCCTAATATCAATTGTGCGGCTCACTCCATGAATTTTTTCAACCCGAATATTGTCATAGTGAGTTGGAGATTCCGACCTGAGGTGGTTGACGGCCATAATCTCCCAGTAACGATCAGGAGTTGTCTATGGATTAGAAGGGAAATTCTGTCGAATATGAGCGGGTGTTGGTATTTCAAGCATCTTGGAGAAGCCTTAGGAGGAAAGTTTTGTTGCTGATTTCTCCTCCTTTCTCCGCCCTTTGGTGCTGTCTGAGGCTGCCTCCCTACTCTTGCTTGCTGCGCATACACATTGACAACTGGAGGGGCCAGGACTGCCGGGACTGTTGGAGGTGGAGGTGGCGGTGGTGGTGGAAAAGAGTGGTGCCATCACTGGTGATTCCATGCTTGGCTTGGAATTTTTAACTCTCCTCTTTCTCTTGGTGGACATTGCTGTTCCATGCTGTAGTTGAGCTAGTAAACCATTATTTTTTTTCGGACATTAAAATAAACAAAAAACACATTTTCAATTGTCGTTGAATTACATAGAATCCAATGAAACTTTATTGGGCCCAATAAAGTACTTTTAGGCATGCTAAAACACTCAAGAAACACTGTCTTAGACACTTCATTTCCATGAAGACGAATGGCACTGGACGGCACACAAAAAGCAAGTCCATCCCAGCCAATGGAATGCCAGCGTGTTGAGAGCTAGCCAATGGGAGATGAAAACTATTTGGTTGATTTCAAAATAAAATATTGAAAGTGAATATGCTTTTGGCAATATTTGATTTTCTCATCTCATCTCATTTTCTGAACTGCTTTATCCTCATTAGGGTCGCAGGGGGTGCTGTAGCCTTGCCCAGCTTAGTCCGTCTGGGCTAGAATTGGAGGACATCCTTAATCGGTGGCCGGACAACCATTCACACTCACACCCATACCTAAGGGCTACTTAGAGTGTCCAACCACCATGCCCTGCATGTTTTTGGAATGTGGGAGGCAACCGGGGTACCCGGAAGAAACTCGTGCAGGCCCGGGGAGAACATGCAAACTCAGCTGGACGGGACCTAGATTTGAACCCATGACCCTAGAGCTGTGAGGCATACATAACCACTTGCGGCACCGGGCCGCCCATGCTTGATAGACCCTATCCGCGCTAATTATGGGAGCCAGGCAAAGAAGTACTTTGGCCGCACAGCACAGTACAGTGTTTAATATAAAGATAACTAGAATCCATTAATATTGACATTTTCCTCAATGTGTTATGGTTCACATTCTATCCTTCAATTTAGGAACTGCTTATATTTGCAAGGGTCACAAGTGCTGTAGCGTATCCCAACTAACTATACGAAGCAGGCTGGGGGACACCCAGAATTGGTGGCCAGCCAATCATGAGGCACAGGGAGACAACCAACTATTCATGTTCACACTCATACCTAGGTGTAATTTTAATTGTTCAACTACCTTACCATGCATGTTTTTTAGATATGGGAGGAAAACAAAGTACCCAAAAAAAACCTCCCAAACCTGAAGTGAACGTGCAAACTCCATACGTACAGTGACAACCGACCTGAGACGGAACCCTGGACCCAAGAACACTGAGGCCGACATTCTCACTACTCGCGTTTCGGGATGCCTAGTATCTTCCAATATGATGTGAAATTATGTAACACTTTTCAAAAAATAATATTATGTGAGGTCTAGTATTATTATGAAACATTCTCATAACATTATGCCGGTTTCTGGTAATGTTGCTACCGTTTTTCTTGTATTAGTATTACAACGTATGACTATTATCATAATATTTCGAATCATAACATTTACTTTGTAAATTATTATTTCTCTATAAATACCATCATATTCAGAACTCCTATCTGTCTGGCATGCATATTTTCTGCCCTAATGTAGTTGATCAAAAACAGGACCAAATGTCCGACTTCATTTATTGCAGTTGGAGTGATTTGATTTAGGTGCCGTGTGGCAGCTTGGCGTGGAACATCAAACAACAAAATCTCCAATAGGACAATAACTCCAATGCTACATGTGCAGTACACAGAGTGTTATGATCCAATGCAAGCAAGTTCAAGCCAGGAAAGAAAATATTATATAAAGGATGGAGTTCACCAGAGAACATCATTCCTCTGCGAATGTATATATTCATTTAATTAGTTTGTTCATCGAGTGTCAATTACTTTGAGCACAAAATGGGGGCCAGCCAATCACAGGCCATATGGAAAGAGACAACCATTCATGCTAACACTTAGAGCTAAAGGTAATTTATTGTCAACCAGCCTACCATGCATGTTTTTGGAATGTGGGAGAAAACCAGAGTACCCGGAGAAAATCCATGCATGCCTCGGGACAACAACCAAATTCCACACAGGTGGGCTGTGCAAGGTTTGAACCCAGGTCCACAGGACTGTGATGCTCATGTGCTAACCACTCACCTGCCGGGCCACCCTTGAAGAAAACAAGTAGTCTTATTTAAAATGTCCTCATACTGTGATGTGGTTTCATTACAATAAACCTGAAGCACCCCTACACACTTAATGAACCTATAAACATACATTTCCTATTATTTAATGCAGTATTCAATAGCAGGTGTAGGGATACTTAAGCTTTTATAGGGGACTCATTAAAATATTTGGCTGTCATTGATGCACGAGATGTCTAATCCTATATGCTCTGGCAGAGGCTGGCAGCGAACGCTAACTCCTCCTTGTCAAAATGGATTAGACTTTTTAACCCTAACCCTAACCCTAACCCTAACCCTAAAAACACCCATACACCGGGCCTAAAATCACATTAAATGGTAACTTTAAATGGTTATTTTGTCATTGTGACATTGAAAGAAGAAAACTCATTGTTTTCCCAAGAGCAAAATGTGATTTTTTTTGCCCTGAGCATGCAAGTTTTGGGCGACACATCTGCAGAGCTGCCAACTACGGAATTTCAGGAGTTTACCAGAAATGCAAGGCAAAAATTGTCACCAAAAGCAACCATTTCAGAAAAGTACCAAGATTCCAATTTAAATGCCTCAATGTTCACACCATTGCTACGGCTTCCGCCATTTTGATTCAACTGCACTGTAAACAGGAAAAATCCAGTAGAAAGAGTGCATTGTTCTGACGAATGATTTGTCTTGTGCAAATTCAGCACACATTGATTTTGCGTGAATTACATTCACTCCGGATAAACTCTGGAAATTGGACAAGGATACTCCTGAAATGGAGTCGACGGAGGTTGGCAGCTCTGGATCTGCACGACATGACACGATAATGGCACGCAAAGGTCAAATATTGGATATATCTGAGAAAAGCGGAGCCAAGGCAGGAGCCTGAAGATGAGTTTTTGAAGACATATGGACGCTCATACTTTCAAATTTAGTTTAAATACTTTGTAGATGGACCAAATTAGCATGTTGGCCTTACAGTTCTGGGATGTTTCCTGACTGTGATCCTTCCACATCCCAAAGACATGCATGGTAGGTTAAACACTCTAAAATGCCTCTAGGTATGAGTGCAAGCGTGTATGGTTGTCCGTCTCCTTTTGCCCTGTGAATGGCTGAAAACCAATTCGGGGCGCCCCCTCGGTGGTGCCCATAGTTAGCTGGGATAGGCTCCAGCACCCCCTCCAATACTTGTGAGGATAACCCATTCACAAAATGAATGGAGTTAGGTTTTCCAATTCGGAAGTGCAGCAGAACCCCCGCTGTTCTCCCAACAGGAGGCTTGTGAGTATTTGCAGATGTGTTTGTGCGTGTTTGCCTGTGTGACCAATGTTAACTCATTATTTAGCCTCTTCATATTAATATAATTACCTACTAAGAAAAAAAATGTGGAAACCCTGGTGCATTATGGGAGCTGTTGTTCATTGCTATTGTTGTTATTGAACACTAGACCCTAGCAATAAGGGAAATAAGTTCAAATCAGCATGTGTCTGAGACTTGCTTGTTTTTCACTTTTTACACTAGGAAAATATAGCAGAATTATTACTATATAGAATATATTTTAAGGGGTCATAAATACATAGAAGGATAACATTAGCAAATAAAGCACTAGTAATCTACATTTTGAATTATTTTTAGTTATTAAAACTTCAACTCAAATCCATTTTGATTGATGCACTATGAAGGAATTATCTTGAACTTTAATTTTGTAATCAATGTAGTTTTTTTCATTTTCTTTTGATGTACATTCAATTTAATGAAGTATAGTTAATTCATATGTACATTATATGAGTGATATTTGATACTTACTACTTATAAGGGTTTTATGAAATTTTATTTTCCGGGGAGAGATCTCACGCTCCTGAAACTATCGTCCACTGCTCACTGCTAATCTTGCGTGCATGACAGCGGAGGCACGGCTGAACGACTTCAAAGTTGTCTAGGACTAGCACAAACAAACCAAGCCACACGATGGGTGGGGTCTATTCGCAAAGATCCCAGAACAACAAAGCAAAAAGCAATAAGTATCAAGCAAAACAAAGTATATGGGAAAGCATTAAGAAATATGGAAATGCAATTAAAAAAGATAGAAAAGCAGCAAAAACACAAAAAGAGCAAGAGTGGACGGAATTACCACTGCCAGCTGCCACTTGAGTGACGTCATCTTGGTTGCAGTTGCAAAAACGAATACAGACACGAAAAATAAATTGTAGAGTTGGATAAAAATTAAACCACACAGGAAGTTTTCCAAAAGATGGGGAACTTCTGCAGACTGAGACTGAGGTTTTAAATATGCAGTCACTCTTCCAACTTCATCCACACAGTCTCTCAGTAGTCTGGAGCTGAAGAATACACACAAACAGAGTACAATGCCTCAACTCGGTTTCTGGCCTGGTAAGCGCCAACAACTCTTCCATTTTATCGGGGAGGGCTCTCACTTTCCCCATAATAATAGATGGAATGATTGATCTGAAGTGTCGCTTCTTCTCCCGGCATTTTGGTCCAGCTCCAGATTTCCAGCGGCATCGAGGTGTTGCTCCTGCTGCTGCGTATTGTTCACAGCTAATCCTATGTGTATGACAGCGTAGGCATGGCTTAATAGTTCTAAAAAGAAGTGGCAGAAAAAAGCCAAATTTAGGAGTCCGCTAAATTCTGGCTCCTCCTTATTCATACTCACTAAATTTATCAGTAGCAAATCATTTACTTTGTTGCAATCAAGTATTATACTAATAATGATGACTAAAGCAAGATCAATAGTTAAGCAAAGTGTATTCTTCGTTGCAAGCAAATATTATGCGGGTCTGCTATTTACTCTAATCCCTTTACTTTCAGGTCAGGTCTGGAAAAGAAAGAACAAAATTAATTTTGCCCAATTCACTTTTATATTGACCATAGGCACGGCCACCAATTTTCTCACTAGAAGGCTATGTAATAACTGCATACAATTCTTGCAATTTGGAATAACTTTAAAAAAGTGTGCAGGTAGGGGATTAGACAACTCCCACACAATGTCAACGTAGTAGCAAAAACAGCCATCGAGACACCCACAGATAAGATAAAATCTTTATACTTGCTGAACATCTTATCTCACCAGTCTGTACAGGCGGAGTATTCCACTCTAGAATGGCTCTTCATATTCTGGTTCAGCATCTACAGGCCTTCATCGGCTCTAGTGGACCCCAGTTCTGAGCCGCCAATTATATCTCATACACTGTAGATGGAAAAATGATACTGGTAAGAGCAATCAGACCAAATCACATAGTCCTGCTGCTCTTTGACTGGAGTCACATAATTGATTTGCACCACACCACCATCGTAGGTCAAAACGTGGAATCAGTGGCGCAGTTTGCTTTGGAACATGGGTGCACCGTCTCATTTATCGGCCCCAGATTCAGACACTGCTCTGCAAGGTTCAAAGCAGGTAAAATTAGCAAATGAAATTGTAAAATATGCTGACTCACTCTTTGCAATTGCCAGTTAGTATTTCATCAGTTTGGTGCGAATAATAAAAGCTGTCCAGTAAGGTTGAGATATGTGGTTTGCAAATGTCTGTGCGCATTGGCCCACACCCTTTCTGTTATCTTCTCTCTACAGCATCGTGTTTTTCACATAAATTGAGGCACAAAATGTTCGTTCAGAGAAAGTTGCAGAGGAACAGACTGTCTGTTCATACTGTTCGAGCTCTCCTCATACTGCGGTCTGGTAATAAAGTGAATTTCTGAAATTGGTCTCCCTCTTTCTTGACCTGCTCCTGGAGCTGTTTTACAGACCCAACATACACTGGTGCCGAACCCCCTGACCCAACAAGCGTACAATTGGCAAAGCGACGATCGACCATGATGAAGGGCAAAATAAAGACTGTCGACATCATCCTCCATTGAAAGGATCAACCCAACGGACGTTCCCTCGCCGTTCTGGTGATTTGGTGAATTTCTGAAATTGGTCTCTCTCATTCTTAACCTGCTCCCAAAGCAGTTTTACAGACCCAACAGTAATGATATTGCAAACATTGGTTTGTAGTTTACATGCATTCATGCTCACATTCATAATCAGATATAAGTGGTCTGCAAATGTGCTGTCCTATCAGCAATAATGATTCCCAAATGAAATAGGTCAACATAATTTGGTTGACATCAATTGTTCAATGCTTATGCAATCCCTAATATCATTAATATTCTAAAAGTAGTAATTCAACCCACGCCAAAGCATATTTCACCCGCTCAGAACAAATCAAGGAAATTATGCCTACCCTAAGTCAGTTATTTTATCTAAACCAGCCAGGTACAAGTCGGGTGCCATTATCACTATAAATCAAGGATTCTTTGGAATTCCATATCGTGCATTGTCTTTGTTTTTGTTTATTTTTAATCTCTCTCTCTGTCACTCTCTTTCTCTCTCTGCCTTTGAATCTCTTTCTCTCTCGATCTCTGTCTCTGCCTCTCTCTCTGTCACTCCTTCAGCTGCTTTTTCCACACTTCCTCACTAAACAAAATATTTTCTATTCACTTAACAAACATATTTTCTTCAACAATTCCCTTTCTACATTCATCAAACCTTCCATATCCTCATCAAATCTTCCACATCCTTTAAACTGGGAAAGAAACCATGCCTCTCCACCCATCATGGCAGACACAGGCAGCTCCCCACATTGCGCATCTCTATTCTGCAGTCTGGAAACAAACCCATCTCCCTTGTCGCTTTCTGACCCATATTGATCACTTACATAATAGTTTCAACAACATTTCTATTCTAAATTTACCGACATTGATCTCAATACTTCGTGATTCACCCAATATCTACGAATACACCAAGACCACAAGTCCCTGACTTTGCCTTAGGAAGGTCTTTGATTCTATTAACAGACCAAGACTATAAGTCCCTGAATTGTTCTTGTTCTACCTACGTTGGGCCCAGACCACAAACTATTATTTTTCATGTAAGTTGGTCCCAGGCCACAAACTGTTAATACTACCGCAGTGATAATACTCAAATCATCACACTTCACGGAGACAGAAATCAAAGGGTGAACTCACAATCTTTCTCGTTCCGAACCTGCCCTAGTTCATGGGACCCAACACCAGATCACCAGATCAGCGAGGGAACGTCCATCAAATTGACCCTTTCAATGGAGGATGCTGTTGTCTTGCTCCGTCATTGCTCCAGCAATTGTTGGCTGTTAGGTCCAGGGTTTCAGCACCAAAGTATGATAGATCGGAAATACAACTTAAGGAGCAGGTTAAGAAAGAATGAGATCAATTTAATAGGAAATTGGTTTATTACCGACTGTAGGGTGGGGGAGAGATCTCAAACAGCTGTGAAGCGCTCACAGTCTGTTGTCCTTGAAACTCTTTCTGAATGAATAGTGGGTCATCTTTATATAGGAAAACAGGGCATTTTAAGGTTTCTTTGACAATGACCAAATTCTGGGCAAAGTCCGGTTAATCAGTGTCAAATCTCCATGACAACGAACAAACTCGGGGCAAGTTTCTTATGACAACGATGTTTCTATACGTACAAAAACTGATACAATATCAACAAACAATTGCCAAGCTACTTTGTCATTTTATCTTAATGTTATCTTACATTTCCCTCCGGTTTTGAGTATAAAAACATCAGAACTTAATTTTTTGGCGACACTACTTTTGAACAAAATTCTTTACAAATTATTTCCAACTGGAGTGTAGACCGACCAGAAGGGGGGAGGCTGAAAACCCTCACGCAGTTGAGGGAAAATTGCGCTTTTGAACTCCCGCTTTGAATGATCATCTCTGGTGTCTCAGAACAAGAAAGATATTAATCAGTATCAGACAGTAACCAGACGTCGAATTGGGGTGTCGATTGTTGCATGTGTATATGAATTAGCATTAGCCATTCCATTCCATTCCAAGATGGCGCTGTTCCAGCGGGAGCCAGTGGGGGCAGTTCTGTACACTCTTATGATTTTGATTATTTACAGCCCTTCTATCTTTTTTTTTTTAAAGCATTTTAATATTTCTTAATAGATTCCTTTTTACTTTACTTTGTACTCTATGTTTTTTACTTTAATGTTTTTACAACTTTCCTTGTTCTTTTAACCTGGCTTCATTCGGCTACTTCTTTTTTGGAATCAGGCAGCCATGCATACGCTGTCACACACATGGGACTAGCTGTTACAATACGCAGCAGAAGAAGCAACACCTCGGTGCCACCGGAGTTTCGGAGCTGGAAAAAGTTCTGCAACACTTCTGACCAACCATTCCATCGTGGGATAGGATGGAAGAGCTGTCGGTGCTTACCAACAACGGAGTCGAGGAGTTCTGCCCTGCTGCTGTTTTCTTCAGCTTCAGACTACAGAGAAACTGTGTGGATAAGTTTGGTAGAGCAACTCTGCATATTCTCCACCTTGGTTATAGTCTGCAGAAGTTCCCCATCTCGTGGAAGACTTCCTGTGTGTGGTTCCAGTTTTTGTCTAACTTTACAATGACTTTTTGAGTCCGATTTATCTACCGCAACCAAAATGGCGCTGTTTAAGAGGGAGCCGGCGGCCGCGGTAGCTCTGTCCACTCTTGATGGTTTTGTGGTTTTGCTGCGTTTATGTCTTAATGATTTGATGATTCCATTTACTTTGATTTGCTTTGTACTCTGTGATTTTGCTTTGCTGTTCTGTCTAATCACCCTCTTGCTACTGCCACAATTTAATTTCCCGAATACGGGACGAATAAAGTTATCCAATACAATACAATTTGCTGGGTTTCAACAATAAAGGTACATTCGAATGTGACATTAATGGTACATTTGATCAAAGCTGGGAAGCAGGGTAAACAACAAGTTAGAATAACAAGCACAAGAGCAATAACATGATGGATCCACATCCCCTCACAGCTATTTTCACGTCTGTTGGTTGGTCAGCAATGCTTGGTATGGACGTTCCCACTTTGAGGCACCACATGGCACCACCATAGGTCCGTTTCCTGTTGAGAAGCACCGTCTCCCTCTGCTAACCCAAATTCAATGCATTTCCTTCTTATGACAACGATATTGCTATACTTACAATAACTGATTCAATATGAACAAGCAATTGCCAAGCAACTTTGTCATTTTATCTTAATGTTATTTTACATATTCAACATGGGTAAAGCTCAACCATGAAAGACAGAATGTGGAGGAAAAAAACTGAAAATCACAATGTTTGTTTTTTAAATAATTTATCTGCAAATCACGGTGGCTAATAAGAATTTGGTCAATACCAAAAGTTCATCTCAATACTTTGTTATGTACCCTCTGTTGGCAATAACGGAGGCCAAACCCGCTTTTCACACAATGTTGCTAGTATTTTGGCCCATTTCTCCATGCAGATCTCCTCTAGAGCAGTGATGATTTGGGGCTGTCATTGGACAACAGGGACTTTGAACTCCATCCACAGATTTTCTGTGGGGTTGAGATCAGGAGACTGGCTAGGGCACTCCGGGACTTTGACATTTTTCTTACAAAGCCACTCCTTTGTTGCCCTGGCTGTGTGTTTGGGATCATTATCATGCTGAAAGACCCAGCCACATCTCATCTTCTATGTCCTTGCTGATAGAAGGGGATTTTCACTCAAAATCTCTCGATACATGGTCCCATTCATTCTTTCCTTTATACAGATCAGTCCCACTGGTCCCTTGGCAGAAAAACAGCCCCAAAGGATAATGTTTCTACCCCCATGTCTTACAAGACTTAGTCTTGTGATTGGGTTGACATGTCAGCACAAATACTCAACTGTCCGACACTGATCAATTACTTTTTGCCCTGCAAATGACTGAAACATATCTATCAAAAGTCCTAGTGACACCTGCCAGTTTTGCCTGTATTTAAGACACACTCACTGGTCATTCGACGAGAGTTGCAAGAACAGGACTCCACTGTTAGAGCTCTCACTGTCCACTTTGCAGTCCGATAATAAACCTATTTCCTATTTAAATTGATCTCACTCTTTCTAAGCCTGCTCCTGTAGTGGTATTTTCAGATGTATCATACTTTGGTGCCGAAACCCGGGACCCAACAGCCAACAATTGCCAGAGCGACGACGGAGCACGAGGACAGCATCCTCCATTAAAATGATCAATCCGACGCCTGTTCTCTCACCGCTCCGGTGATCTGGTGTTGGGTCTCCCGAACTAGAGCAGGTTCGGAACAAGAAAGATTGTGAGTTCACCCTTTGATTTCTGTCTCCGTGAAGTGTGATAATTTGAATAAGTACTATCACTGCGGTAGTATTAACAGTTTATGGTCTGGGACCAACTTGCATAGAACATAATAATTTTTGGGTCCAGGACCAATGCGAGTAGAACAAGAATAAGCAAGGGACTTATAAACTTGGTCTGTTAATAGAGTCAGGGACTCTGCTAAGACAAAGTCCTGGTGTATTCAGAGATATTGGGTGAATCACGAAGTTTTGGGTAATTTCGAAAATACCTTTTGTTTGAACTATTAGGTGAGTGATTAATATGGGCCAGAAACCAACAAAAACTGCAAAATGAAAACCAGAGAGTTACCGGATGTGAAATAAATGCAAATGCATTGTATGGGGAGTTGCCTGTGTCTGCCAAGAAACATGGTTTCTGTCCCAATTTGAAGGATATGGAAAGTTTTATGAGCTTAGAAAGGGAATTGTTGAAGGAAAGGGAGAGAAAGGAAAATAAAAGTGAGGAAGTTGAGGAACAGTTGTTGGTGTTGAAAATATGGAAAGAACAGTGTGTGAAACGTCTACACGACATCGAAAAAAAGAAGAAAAAGAAGAACGAGCGTAAACAAGGTCTCATCACCACCATGAAAATCAACTCGGAAGAGGAAACCAAAGTCCATCTGAGACCAACACAACCAGAAAACGCCCAAGCTGCTGAAAGATCGCCCAACTCTCTTCCTCCAGCGGTGCCAACCACCGGTCCCAACTACCCCTCCCTCGTAGGATTGGAATGCCCCCCCCTGATTATGATCCCTCCCGCACGCTGACGACACCATTGTGTCACCAGCCCACACCAGATCCGGCAACTCCTACCAACCTCAAAACTCTGGAGAATATTGGAACGCAAGAGGAGCTCCACAGCCCGCTTTACGAACGATGGTGCCAGAATAAAGAAATGCCGAAACCTACCCTATGATGGCTGTGGCGAATCCGAGGTGGGGGGAAAAACAACAACCACCCACCCTATTGATCTACCGACCATGGACCGAGGCCGAATGCCTGGAAGCATGCAAGGGACTCGGAGATGTGGAAAAAAATGCGGAACAATGGGCCAGAAACCTCTGTGAGTTAGTGGCACCCTATCACCTAGATGGAGCTGAAGTGGAGAAAGCCTTAAATAATTCTCTGAAACATAGATTGGGCAGAGTCAGAGAGAGATTCACAGGACGTGATGCAGGGGGGAAACGTATTAGCCTACGACTCCCAAGCCCTAACCGGAGAAATAGAAAAGCGACTAGGAAGAGCAGTGGTAATGTTCCAGAGACCCTCCAAATACCAAAGAATAATGACATGTACGCAGAAAGAGGGCGAGAGTACAAATGATTACTATGCCAGATTAGAAACCTGTGTCCAAGTCCAACAGCCGCATGATGGATGACGGCGATGAAAATGGCTCATTCCGAATCCAGCTGAAACAATGGTTTATCGAAGGACTCCAAGTTCCCATTTCCGGATTCATCAGAAAACACTTTGTCACCTACAAGACTGCCTCATCCGCTGACCTTCTCCAATGGTCAGCCACGCAGAGGAGAACATTCGCTCCAAGAAGGAAAGGGCCCAGGTGACGGCCAGCGCACAAATGATAACCGAGGCGCTTCAAGCCTCCACCATGTTTGTCGGCAGAGGATACAGATCCCCGAGAAATGCCCCAGGACCCCGCAACATCGACCAGCAAACCAGTGATCGAATTGAAAGACGATGGTACAACTGTCACCAGAAAGGACACTGGGCCCGAGACTGTCCAGAGTCTCACCTAAAAAGACGGTTTGGATTCCATCACTCAGGACCACAGAGACAACGGGAGGACAGGGAACCCCAATACGATGAACAATGATGCCAGAAGTCCTTCCAAGAGGTCTCCCTCGAACCATCTACGAGGGAATGGGAGGACGAGGGAAACGAGGGCGAAGAAGAAATTAACCTAGGTAACAAGGAACCCCTCCCCTTCCCAGCTATGGACCTGTCAGTCTATACCGCGGACTCACAATCTTTGGACAACCAACCCCGAGTACAACTCTTGGTAGGACCTCATCACACACCAGTTTTGTTCCTGGTGGATTCAGGGGCCTATCCGATCGTCCTGTACGACAAGGTTCCAGGAGTCAAGCCCAGCACCCTGTCCCTCCAAGTTATTAGTCTGCGTCCCACAGAGAAGATTCTACTGCCAAGCCATTGTCATGGAAGAAGAGGACAGAATCAAAGTCACTGCCCCCGTTGTCCTATGCTCCGAATGTCCGATCAACCTACTGGGACAAGATATCATGGTCCAGCTTGGGCTAAGCCTAGTGGCCACCCAAAATGGCCTCCAACCCAGGAACTTACAGACCGAAAAAATCTTCCACACCACCACACCCAACACCTCCTACTCTCTCGACATTGTCAGGAATGATTCTGCCAAGGTAGCTGTAAGTCTGAGAAAATAGGCTGAAGATATCTTCCCAGCAGGACCAGAACAGGAACAACAAAAATGGCCATAACATGTCACCCTGAAGTTCATGGGAAACCGGAGACCGTACAACAAGTGGTTAAACCAATTCTCACAGTTACCCACTCAACAAATCATAATTAACCATGTATATGCAACTGACCTAATGGACAACCCACTGCCCACCGGACACATGGTCTATGGGGATGGATCATCATCAAAAACCCTGGACAGAAAAAAACACACCGGATATGCCGTGGTGACTCAAAAAGACACCCTCAAGACAGGACGACTCCCCGGCAACTGGTCTGCACAAGCCGCAGAAATAGTGGCCCTGACAGAGGCATGTAAACTATTCCAAGGATAAGACGTGACGGTGGAAAGACAAAGCCCAATCCCTGCTGAAATCCTAAGAGAAATGCAAAATCATGCCCCAGAAAAAGAGAAACAATGGGAAACAGAAGGAGCCACTCAACACAAGAACGGACTCTATGCAGTAGAAAACAAGCCATGCGTCCCACGATAATTGTTTGAAGGAATTGCCAAATTGAGCCATGGGAGGAGCCATGTCTAACAGGAGGGATGATCAGTATAGTACAACAAACAATGCATGTTCCCAGAGGTCTTCAAACTTACTTCAATTTTTTTTTGCTGAAACTGTCTCACCTGCTTTAGACACAACTCTCAAGGCAATGAACGACCCAAGCGGGAACAAGGCAAACAGGAACATATCCCTTCAAGGTTCTGTACATGGATTTCATCGAACTGAACCAAAGTGACACATACAAGTACTGTCTTGTGATCATTGACACACTTACCAAGTCGCAAAAGGATCATTCCAAGCCATGGAAAACCACGAGTCATTTGGAGTGATAATGGTGTACACTTCATGAACCACTTGATCCAAACCATGGGAGAATGTCTTGGAATCAACCTGAAATATCATTGCTGCCTACCACCCCCAAAGTGCTGGACTCGTCGAAAGAACCAATGGAACAGTAAAACCCCTCTTCGCTATCACCATCCGCACTACTAGTCCAGCCATGCTCCCCAAAGTGATTGGTTTGAACCCCTTCGTAAGACCATCAGCCACACGCCTACTCAAAATCCGTCCGGCAGGAACAGCTAAGCCTGAGGAGATACTCCCAATTCTCGCCGAATTCCAAACACAAGAAGAAAACGACTACCACCCGACGATGAGGAACAGTTGGTACAGATACGCCGCACTCACAGCCCGCGTCACAACCAATGAGAGTTGTTATGTCTGTTCCCTCATGCCCACTGCCATTGCACAACCACAGCTATGGGCCAAACTCCAGAACGAAGAACTCGCCAACCACACCTACAACTGTATCCTGGGTAATCCGAAAGAATCCTGTCCAGCAAAGCTCGGCGTCTACCATGGTCGCAGCGCCATTAGCAGCTACAGTCAATCCCGCAACGTATGTCCAGTGCAACAACCGAACAGACTGTTATTCATTCTGTTTCAACTTCAGCGGACCGGATCCCAAGACCCGTTTAGACCAAGTTCATGTCACCAGGTGTGCCAAGATCAGACAAGTTCCTTCCCAATCATTGACAGTACTGGACCAAGTATGGTGTCTCTGCAGATGTCAAGTGTTTATGATAATCCCCATCAATACAACTGGGCTCTGTGTCCCTACATCTGTATCCGACCACACATACGTTCTTACAACAGATTCGATTCAAACAGTCGACGCCAACCCATATCTACCCACCAGGCGTCAACGACGGAGCCTTGATTTCCACCCCCATGATTCAGTGTGGGACTAGGATGTCCCCCTCGAACACAAACACTGGTCAGTCTCCTCCAAAATCCTGATGGCGCTGTTTCCCTGGGTAGGAACAGCGAAGAACACCCTACGTCTGGAAACCATTGACTACAGATTCCAGGCCTACGTCAACACATCAGCCTGACTACGACAAGGCCGAGAAATCCAAATAACTGCCATGACCCAGATGATTATCCAGAACCGCCTTGCCCTCGACAGAATAACCGCCCAGCAGGGAGGTGTGTGTGCCATGGTAGGAGACTCATGCTGCAGCTTCATCCCTGCCAATGCATCCTACCCAGTCCATGATGCCTTACAAACTATGAAGAATATACAGAACGCTATGACCAAAGATCCAGTTCCACAACAAGGATAGCTTGACTGGTTCCTCTCTGGCTCATCATGGACACAGACTCTTTTGAAAGCACTAGTACCAGTCGTAACTGTTATTGCTCTCGTGCTTGTTATGCTAACCTGTTGTTCGCCCTGCTTCTTAGTTTTGATCAAACGTACTATTAATGCCACAGTGGAACGGATCATGATTGTTGAAACCCAGCTAATGCTAACTCGTATACACATGCAACAATCCATATCCCAATCTGTCCTTGATGTTGTGCTATTGTCTGACACAGATTAATATGTATTTCCTATTCTGAGACACCAGGTCCCCCTCCTGGTCGGTCTAAACTCCAGTTTGAAGTAATTTATAAAGAATTCGTTCAAAAGTAGCGTCGCTAACAAACGAGGTTCCGATGTGTCATTCGACTAGAGTTGCAAGAACATCGCGCTGAACAGGACTCCACTGTTAGAGCTCTCACTGTCTACTTTGCAGTCTGGTAATAAAACGATTTTCTATTTAAATTGATGTCACTCTTTCTTAGCCTGCTCCTGAAGTAGGGCGCCGTTCAAAGCGGCTGCTTGTTGCAATAGCTCCCTAAACCCTCACTCGAATTCTGTGTTTGTACAGCTTTTTTACGGATTTTTATCCTTTATTTTATGTTTTTATTGTCTCTTAAGACTTTAGTTGTTACTTCACTTTATATATTATATTCGATACTTTAATGTTTTGGGACTTTACTTTCAAGACTCTACTCCAAGACTCAAGCTGTGCGAGAGGCAGTCTTTGATCTACTAGTTTAGTCCATCTTTTCAAATTCAAATTTCAAAATTTTGGAGACTATTTTGACCCACCCAGCCATGCCTACGCTGCTTTACACGAGGGATCAACTGTTAGCGCTACGCAACACCGGGATTCCCCTGGACTTGGACCTCCCCGCTGAGTTAAAGAGGAAGAGAAGAGGATGCAGAGCCGGACGAAAATGTCAGGAGAAAAAGCGACGCTTCAGACCCAGCATTCCATCTATTATAATGGGGAACGTAAGATCTCTCCCCAACAAGATGGAAGAGCTAACGGCGCTGACCAAACAACAAGGACAATATCGGAGCGCCTGCATTATCTGCTTCACGGAGACCTGGCTGGATGAGCGAATACCAGACTCTCTAATCTCCTTGGATGGCTTTCAGCTGGTGAGGGCGGACAGGGACCCTGAGGAGAGTGGTAGGAAGAAAGGTGGGGGACTAGCTGTCTTTATTAACAGTAGATGGTGCAGTCCTGGGCATATTACTGTGAAGGAGCAATTTTGCACTCGAAATATCGAGCTAGTAGCTGTTAGCATCAGGCCGTTTTACATCCCCCGGGAGTTCTCGCACGTCATCATAATAACTGTGTATATACCTCCCTCGGCCGATGCGGCAGTGGCTCGTGAGCTGCTCCACACTACTCTGTCCCGGCTACAGACGTCACACCCCCAGTCTCTCCTTCTTATCTCCGGTGATTTTAACCATGCTCCCTTGACTTCGACTCTCCCCACCTTCACTCAGTATGTGAAGTGCTGCACCAGGGAACAAAAAACTCTGGACCTGCTGTATGCCAACACAAAGGAGGCATACAGCTCAGCCCCCCTTCCCCCACTGGGCCGCTCAGACCACAACCTGGTCCATCTGATCCCCACCTACATCCCTATGGTGAGGAAAATAAAACCTACCACGAGGATCATACAAAGATGGACCGAGGAGACCAGCATGGTACTGAGGGACTGTTTTGAGACAACCGACTGGGAGGTGCTGTGCAAACCACATGGGGAAGACATCGACAGCTTGACCCACTGCATCACAGATTACATCAACTTCTGTGTGGAGAACATCGTACCCTCCAAGAAGGTCCGTTGTTACTCCAACAATAAGCCGTGGGTCACCAGGGATCTAAGGGTCCTCCTGAACAAGAAGAAGAGGGCTTTTAGGTCTGGGGAGAAGGAGAGTCTCAAAACGGTCCAGAAGGAGCTGAAGAGAGAGATAAGGAGGGGAAAGACCAGCTACAGGAGGAGGCTAGAGAAGCAACTCCAAAGAGGCAACACCAAAGAGGTCTGGAGGAGCTTGAGGACCATCTCGGGCCATGGAGGCAACAGTGGGAGAGGCCCGGAGTCCGGAGACGGGGAGTGGGCCAACGAACTGAATCAGTTCTTTAACAGATTCAGCCCTGCCCCTGCTCCCCTGACCCCCCAGACCAGAAGCAATTCTACCCCCTCGTTCTCCTCTTCCTCCCCCTCTTCCTCCCCCTCTTCCACCGGTCTCTGCATCACTGTCGATCAGGTGACAAAACAACTAAAGAAGATCGAGGCAAGGAAGGCTACCGGTCCGGACGGCCTCAGCTCCAGACTACTGAGAGAGTGTGCGGATCAGCTTGGCACAGTGATTCTGCATATTTTCAACCTCAGCCTCAGTCTGCAGAAGGTCCCAACCTTGTGGAAAACTTCCTGCGTGGTCCCAGTCCCAAAGACTGCGAACCCCAGGGAGCCAAACCACTTCAGGCCGGTAGCACTAACCTCTCACCTGATCAAGACACTGGAGAGGATCATCCTCAACCACCTGAGCCCCCTGATGAATGCAGAGCTGGACCCTCTGCAGTTCGCCTATCGTCCAGGCATTGGTGTGGAAGATGCTACCACCTACCTGATGCACAGGTCTCTTTCACACCTGGAGAACTCTGGAAGCACGGTGAGAATGATGTTTTTTGACCTCTCCAGCGCATTCAACACCATTCAGCCGGTCCTTCTGAGAGGGAAACTGGAGGTGGCTGGAGTAAGGAACCACCTAGCTGCATGGATCATCGACTTCCTCACCAACAGACCACAATATGTGAGACTCCAGGACTGTACGTCTGATGTGGTAACTTGCAGCACGGGGGCCCCACAAGACACAGTGCTTTCCCCACTCCTCTTCTCCCTCTACACGTCAGACTTTAAACATAATGCAGACACCTGCCACCTCCAGAAATTCTCCGATGACACCGCCATTGTTGGACGAGTGACTGACGGGAACGACCTGGAGTACAGGGGAGTCATCACAGCCTTTGTCGACTAGTGTAGGCAAAACCACCTGCACATCAACACCAGTAAGACAAAGGAAATGGTCGTTGACTTTCGGAGGACACCTCAACAGACCACTCAGGTGAACATCCAGGGTAAAGACATTGAAATCGTGGAGAACTTGAAGTACCTGGGTGTTCACCTCAACAGCAAACTAGACTGGTCCACAAACATAGATGCCCTGTACAGAAGGGGCCAGAGCCGCCTCTACCTGTTGAGGAGCCCACGGTCCTTTGGTGTGTGCAGGTCACTGTTGAGGACCTTCTATGACACTGTGGTGGCATCTACTGTCTTTTATGCAGTGGTCTGTTGGGGAAGTGGGAGCACGGAGAGGGACAGGAACAGGCTGAACAAGCTGATCAGGAGGGCCAGCTCTGTTCTGGGCTGTCCTTTGGACTCTGTGGAGGAAGTGGGAGAGCGGAGGATGCTGACCAGGATGAGGTCCATCATGGACAGCACCTCCCACCCCCTGCACGAGTCGGTGGAGTCCCTTCGAAGCTCCTTTAGCAGTAGACTGCGGTACCCTCACTGCAGGAAGGAGCGCTTCCGCAGATCCTTCCTCCCATCAGCCGTCAGGCTCTTTAACTCAAAAAAGGCTGTGGGTTAGGACCTCCTGAATTCGGATACAGTGTAGATGTGCTTGTATATATATGTATGTGTATGTATATATATATCTCACCAACACAGTTACCTATTTATATATTTATTCATGTATTTATTTATTAACTTACTATTAAGTACCCATTTGTGTATAATGCCTTTCCTATTCCTGCATCCTCACCCTCTTCCTATTGCAACAAAGAAATTTCCCGATTACGGGATGAATAAAGTTATCCAATCCAATCCAATCCAATATTTTCAGACCTATCAAAACCCATGCAGGCCCCGGGAGAACTTGTAAACTACACACAAAGGGACGTAGCCTGGATTTGAACTTAGGATCCCAGCGCTGTGAGGCTGACGCGCTAACCAGTCGCACCACTGGGCCACACGACCCCTCTTAGAAATAACAATATTAATTAAAATATTTCGACCACAAGTTGTATTTCCACACTAAATTCTCTTCTGTAATCTCCCTAAAAGCCAGTGTATCAAATATTTTACTTACACCGTGGAGATAAAGTTAACCTTTCTCCAGCTAATTCAAGTTAATCAAATATCCTTGTAATTTTTTTCTTAGATTTAAAGACAAAGTAGCATGGCAAAAGAGAAAAAACCCTAAAAAGAGTACTTCTTTCTTTAAAATAATTGACGTGACAGTATATTACAAGTGGCGAAAGCAATGTTAATTATTTCAGGTTGATAAAGCTTTTCATCTGCCTGACTCACTGCAATGAAAAGGCCAATTAATATTGTCAAACATGCTCTCTCTCTCTCTCTCTCTCTCTCTCTCTCTCTCTCTCTCTCCGAGGATGGCCTCTCCTCAAAAGTGTGTATTTTCTGCAATATGATAGGCTGCATTGGGGTGTGTGTATCTCATAGCTTCAAACAGGACCTTCCTTCCAAATCAAAGCCCACCTGTCAGGCCTCTGTCTCATTAACTACTGTATAAAGGCAGAGTGTTTTGTCAGGGAAGCCTCTCTAGCCGTCATACTGTCCTCTGGAAGCTAATTCGCTTAATTATAGGGTAGCAATAACTGTAGCAGGATTAGGTCACAGCAAACTGACATGGATCTTACTACAGGGCTCACAATATCCGCTGGGCCATGACACATCTTATATATATATATATATATATATATATATATATATATATATATATATATATATATATATATATATATATATATATATATATATATATATATATATATAGATATAGATATAGATATATATCTATATCTATATATCTATCTATATATATATATATATATATATATATATATATATATATATATATATATATATATATATATATATATATATATATATATATATATATATATATATATATATATATATATATATATATAGATATATCTATATCTATATCTATATATATATATATATATATATATATATATATATATATATATATATATATATATATATATATATATATATATATATATATATATATATATATATATATATATATATATATATATATATATATATATATATATATATATATATATATATATATATACTTACTGTCATACTTCACCACTCTGCGGTTCAACATTTGTGGCTTCCTCCTATTGGGGTATTTTATATTAAGTATCCAAATCAAAAATGTTCATCAGTTCAATATTCACACCAAGCAGAAAACAGGAAATTAGAAATGAAGGAATTTAGTGCAAAAATCCACCTTAGAAAAATGGCCATCTTTACTTTTCCTGTTTTGTTCAGATTGGATTTTGCATCACATATATCATTTTGTGGAGGAAGACGCCGTACTGTCTTTTCCTCTATTGTCCAGATTAGATTTTGCATCGAGCACACCACCTCGTAGAGACTAGACCGAGCATATTCCATCTTTTTTGAGATTTCGACCTTGAAAATGCCACCTCAAGTGCCTGGCGCCATATAATGCATTCAATGAGCCAAAGAAAAAATGAAACATAATGGCAGTGACCAAAAAAGGGAAGTTGCTAGATATGCTGAAAGCGGCCAATAATTATGCCCATGTTGCACACCATTACTGCACAAATTAATCTACTGTGTGTTACAGTAAGAAAGGAGAAGCGAACATACGGAAAACCATAACGATATCCTTCTCCAAGGGCACTAAGCGAGTGATAGCCACTAGGTAAAAACATGTTTTAGATTGAGAATGTCCTGTTGGAAAGGATCTCGAACTGTAAGTTGGTGGCCCCAAAAAAATGGACCAGCATTATGAGGGATTTACGCCATGGCTAAGGCTGTCTGCTGAAGCTGTCTCAGTTGGAAGTCACTGAAGGCTTCTCAGACAAGACTGCAGATGACGTCAACACAGGGATCGAGAATAACTCAACTCCCACACTGATGAGAAGATCGTCAAAATGCCGCAATTGGGCAGTGAGGAAGAAGAAACAGTAGGCAACGACTGGGATGAGGATATAGAACACATTTTTTATATAATCTGCAGGAGATCTTAAATTTGGCACACAGATTTAAACAATGGGTCCAGGATCTTAATGACAACATAGTCAGTGCCATTGAGTTTGGAAATCATCTTGACAGTGTCATGTGCTTTTACAAATATATATTTGAATAAAAAAGAACCAGCTATCAAAATTCTCCATCACCATGTTCCTTCTTCGCCGAAAACCTCTCGCAGAAACTCCTCCTGCTGCCCCAACAGGGCTTCCTGAAGATTCCATCGAAGATCCAATGCCTCTCAAATCTGAAGAAGAGGACTTGTACTTATGCTCCCAATATAGTTTTTATTATTTAAATCAAGCGGGAGAGAAACAATTTTTACTGAGTACAGTACTTAAATTAGTTAGATTTTTTTTTACATATATATTCTATTTAGGTATATCAATACAGTCGTTTCATATGAATATAACCATAACATTAAATAAATACAGTTCTTGATAATTGTACTTGTGTAGTTCTATTTTTGTATAGGTGTGAAAACATTTAATTAGGTAGTACTACTTCACGGCTTTTCAATCATCGGCAAAATTCAGGGGATTGCTGTACTTATGTTTGAAAACAAACGGTTAAAAAAGGACTTTTGGTTACCCTGATCTGCTGTTTGTGGTTTGGGTTATAAGCATCCCAAGGCAGAGGGGGTCTATTAGGGTGAAGCCCATTGTGCATGTATTGAGCCTGAAGAATAACAACAGAGCAAACTGGTATATTAGCCGATTCCTTCTTAACCCATCAGCTGCTGGACTTGGGAATGGGTTACAGGAGCAACCACCCACCTGTCTGGCCCTGGGCCTGAAAGTACAGCTCCTTCTACGAAAGCCACCTGGCATGCAACGGAGGGACTGTGGCAAAAATCCCTAATGAGGGACAGTCAGAGGATCTGGCTGGCCAGGATCGAGACACACTTCTCAGGACTGTACCCCTCCCAGTCGACGAGGTACTGCTGGCCACGGCCCCAGTGGCAAACGTCCAGAAGCAGCACTACCTTAAATGGTGGGACTCATCAGTGGAGGAGGTGGGATCGACTTGATCAACTTGTCCTACGAGGTGCAGCAAAGTTATTTTTTCCAGCAATTGGTTAGTACGCTCACACTGACCATTTGTCTGACCATTTGTCGAAGAAAATTTGGCCTACTCATCTGTGTAGAATTGTTTCCATTATGCAATATTAGAGGGCTTTCTAGCATGAACAACCTGTCTCAGATCAGAACACAACATTTCAATAGGGTTTAAATCCAGACTTTGACTTCGCCACTCCAAAACCTTTACTATTTTTTTAGCCATTCAGTGGTCAACATGTTGATGTACATTGAATCGTTGCCATGCTGCATGCTCCAAGAGCGCTGTAGTTTGAGCGCATGAAATGAGGGCCAGATGTTCTCCTTCAAAATTTGCTGATAGACAGCAGCGCCAAGGAAGAGGAACTATTTTTTATGTGAGGATAATATTTAAAGTATTAAAAATCTTCTATACATGTGTTATATTTATCATACATTACAGTCTTCATATGCTAATAAGATTAGTAGTATTGGATAAATACACTTAATGATAATTTTACTTGTGTACATGTAATATTGTATTAAATATTGTATTAATTATTAGGAGTGATCCTACTTCACGCTTTTTTCGATTATCACGGCCATGTTTGGTCTACATTATCTGCAATATGTGATTACATAAACAAGCAAACTCTACCCGGGAAAGTCTGAACCTTGGATTCAACCCTCGATCTTAGAACTGTGATAAAAAAGATAAAAAACATTAAAAAAATAACAATCAAAAAATGAAACATCACTGGCAGTCCTCCTAATTTAAAGGAGTTGGATATATTTTGTGGTGAATGGCAGTTGATGAAATAAATACTATGAAATTGAAAAAATATATATGTGGGTTAGAGATGGCCCAGTGGACAAGTGGTTAGCGCTTCCTAACACAGTCCAAAATCAATCATGGTAGTGTGGTTAAACACGTAATTGCTCCTTTCGATAAAGGGAGTGTCATTATTTGTCCGTTTCCCTGTGCCCTATGATTGGCTGCTCACCAATTCAGGGTGTTCCCCTTGTGAGGATACGCAGTATGGAAAATGAAGGATGCGTCATAGTGTGAGCCATTTTTTATAAATATTAGCCTTCATCAACAATTAATAATAGTAAATTGGCCTAAATGACCGAAAATCTTATGTACATGTCAGTTTTTTTTTTAATTAGCATAAATTGTTACTTTCCCTTTAGGGTTCATCTGAGGCCAAATTAAAAATGATGAGTGTGGGATCAAGGAAAAAACGCCTCAGAGCTCATAGGACACTGTGACTGGTAATTAAGAAATCAATAAAACAGCATGGAGAAAAAATGACTCGGGAATAATGCTCCTTTTCCCGAATGCATGTACAAGCAATGCACAGAGTGGGATCATAACACTGTGAACCCAGAAGGCATTACGATGAAATTATGATAAGCATTCATTAATTACTCAATAATATTTATTCTTATTATAGCAAAGGAAAGGGAGGTGCACCTCTTCACAAAGGTCTGCTGCTCTTTGTCTCCCTGAAAAGCACTGTTTGGGGGCGAGAGGGGCCACAAAGCCCCCTTGACAATGTAGGCAGAAGGTTATTGCTGATATCAAACACCTTGAATGCAATTATCTGTCACAACAAATAATTAAAAGAGTTGATAATGAGGAAATTAACATTTTCATTGTGCAGATCCTTTATTGTCTGTCTGGGTCACTGCAGAGCAGGCCGTGAGTTACAAAATGAATAATTTCACCCTCATGTGTGTGATGTCATTTGAGGATGATAAGCAAACTGTAGCAAAGGGATTTACACGTGTTGGCATTTTTTTGTCAACAACACCAAGCTTAGCAGCAAAACATTTTCTTGGAACATTACTAAAAAAAGTGAAAAAAATCAGTTCCCATTGACAAACCTGATATGTTTGAAACATTTTATGTTATTAAAATAGTCAAACTAGTTTTGACATATTACCACGTAAATAAGACACTCAAACCAAGGAAAAATGAACATTCTCACTGTCAGAAATGCTTCAATGTTATTCATTACATAGGCAATTTCTGGAGAAATTTTATGGGAATCCTATAATAACAGTAAAATATGTTTGTAAATTGGGTAACTTACTCTTGATTTTGGGGATATTCAAGGTCACTTACTGTTCTTTTCGCATCAATTCCTGGTCATTGTTCTTTGATTGCTGGTGTATTTCTGCTGATGTCATGTCACATTCAGTTGATGTTAGAACCACTTTTCGTCACTTCGTGGTAATTTTGGGATTTTTATTTTTTATTAACCATTCCCAGATACTTGCTGCAGATTTTTTGAAAATTCCCCTATTGATTTTCCGTTGGTCATCTTGATTTCAGGTCACATTTAGTTCCTTTCATGTTGACATTGTGCCAAAATCAAATGTTTTCATTTCGACAAATTACAATTAATAATTTGAAAATATTAATGATGGGAGTTAAAAATAGAGTGTGCGTGTGCGGGTGTGTGTTCGTCTGTGTCTGTGTCCGCGTGTACGTGTACGTATAATGAATGATTAACCATATATATATAACAATATAAAGATGTATAACATCATGTACAGTATCGTATATATGTATATATATGTATATATATATATATATATATATATATATATATATATATATATATATATATATATATATATATATATATATATATATATATATATATATATGTTATATATATATATATATATATATATATATATATATATATATATATATATATATATATATATATATATATATATATATATATATATGTTATATATATATATATATATATATATATATATATATATATATATATATATATATATATATATATATATATATATATATATATATATATATATATATATATATATATATATATATATATATATATATATATATATATATATATATATATATATATATATATATATATATATATATATATATATATATATACACACAAAAATATATATATATATATTTATTTATTTATTTATTTATTTATTAGAATTTACCTGACCGGGGTGTGACTTTTTATACTTATTACTATTTCTTTTTTTTTTTTTTTTACAGTGAAAATGCATTTTGTGGAGTAGCACCAATTTTGTTATATGCAGCTGTGTATGATGACAATTAAGGCTTTTGACTTGATTGATTTGATTGAAACTGTGTTTTAAAGTTTATTTAGTTTATTTCAAAATTAAAATATGGGTTGACTGAAGGGTAATCTATTAATTGCAATTGTGTTGTTAATAAATAACACTGACATATGTCAAATATTTTTTGTGGAATGCAGCAACATTTGGGCTTGTAGAAATATATCAGAACATTTTGAATCAAATGTTAGATAACAGATTGTTAAAGCATTGCTAATGAAAAGCTATTTCCTCCTAGTCATTATGGATGGGATGTCAATCGCTGACATCACCAAATGATATCTTTAAGCACAGTTACTATGGCAACTATGTCTTTCGTCACAGAAGCTGCGGGAGAGGAGATATCTGTCTCCTTTTGTTGAAGACCAAAGATGATTTAGGGAGGGGTGATGTGTGTGTCTTTGTTGATTTTTAAGTCGCCAGGGTGGCTTTTTTTGGTTGGGATCTATATTTCCACAGGAACTTGAACCCCTCACCCACAATACCTAAGCATACACACACTCATGTACACACAACACCAATTACTCCCCATTTGTTTTGACTGACATTTCTTTTTGAGACAGTGCATGGTAAACTATTGTGTGCAAATACTGTACAATATGTGTGTACGTGTGTGTCTGTCTGTGTGTCTGTCTGTGTGCTTGTAAAAGAATATTTCCTGCTTTTCGAAGTGGATGGGTTAGAGCAGGGGTCGGCAACCTTTAACACCAAAAGAGCCATTTACAAGGGTAAAAAGTGAACATACGTGCACACGGAGGAGAAAATGAAATAACTTTTTTTTTAAATTTATTTTTCCTAGCCACTCAGAGCCGCAGTACAAGGTTAAAAGAGCCGTATGATGCTCCAGATCCACAGGTTGTCGACCCCTGGGTTAGAGAAAGTCTCATAGCACCACCCAAGCATCCATCTACACCACCTACAGTCTCATTGGTTGAAGATGTATATTTGTGCACTTGTGTGACAATTCCATCCTGTCCTCACTGTTCCAGTCACACCCTTTTGGCTATTATTTTAATACCTTAATATGTTTAGGAGGAGGAAGTGGCACAATATTGTTTGTTCACAATGGATGGTAGACAGAGGGAGCAAGACGTCGTAGGGTGTGAGATGAGGGTGGGGGCTTGGGTAGACAAAACAAAGAGCAAATACTCGCTGATGTTGTCCTTTGGGCTGCACTGTCAAGACATTGATGTGTCATGCAAGGCCAAAGAAAACAAATTAAATGCACAAAAAGGACAGAAAACAAAACCAGTGGGGGGGGGGGGGGGGGTTCACAGGGGGTTTGGAAGGCACTCTGATATTCTGAGGATGACCTTGACAGAAAACAGAAAAGGGCTTATTAAAGCTAAAAATCTCAGTCTGTCATTTTTAGAATGTGGAGAAACGCTGATGATTACAGCTGAGATTCTGTGTACTCATGACTATTGTACTTAAAAAAGAAAAAAACACAGGAAAAGTATTTGTTAATCCATGAAAATGAAAAGGAAATGCAAATATGTTTTCCATAGGGGTGTATTTGTGAGTGGCATCTGAGTAAACATATAAAAACACACACGGAGACACACTGACTAAAAATTTAAAATGATTTAACACACTCACTCGTAAAAACTCAAGGAACATCTCCAAGATGAACAAGGGCCCAATTCACACTCATCAAGAACTCATTGCCAACTTCAGCTTCTCTGCCATGGTCCCAGAAAAATGTTAAAAAGTGCAGAGAAAGGGGGCTTATCGAGGCGGTTATCGAGTTGCACTCAAACTGCTGGTGGCCTCATCCCTCTGGTGTCTGCCTGGAGTGCGCTCTTTTCAGGTCAGGAATACGGGTGTGACCATATACAGGGTGTGCTTTTCTGGGCAGGTGGAAGTCATACTTAATTATGTCCTTATTTTAGTCCTTCATTAACTAATTTGTTCCAATAAACCCTTCATCCTGAGTGGTGTAGATCACCAAAGAGCTGCTGTGTCGGCCGCGCAACAATATGCCCTTTTGGAATGCCATCCGAAAGGAAACTTCAGAATTCTCACATGCAAAATTAATTGGTTCCAGAAATTTTTCAAAACATGAACATTTTGTAAGTGGAGCTGTACTTTATATGTAAATTGTCAAACTCGTTCCATGGTCCTGACACAACTACCATTTAAACCTTTTAAATTTGCTCACAGTGGCCCAATTTTTATAAAAGATGTCAGGAAAAACACAAATAAGAGAATATTATCAGGAAATGAATTATTAATGTCTCAGGGGGAGGAATAACAAGCATAATAATAAATCTGTGTTAAAACACAGCGGAAGCTAACTGTATGTAACAGAGAGATAGATCACCGACCTAAATACACGCCTTTACCACCCTCACAGATTACACAACCAACCCCAGTGTCGCCAAAGCTAACCTCGGCTCAGCGAACCTCTCGTTCGGCCACCAGCCCCTTACAGTGGGGACTTCGCCGTATGTCAGCAGTTCGGTGTTCAAACAACCCTAACCCCTAACCCCTAACCGTAACCGTAACCGTAACCGTAACCGTCACCGTCACCGTCACCGTCACCGTCACCGCCACCGCCACCGCCACCGCCACCGCCACCGCCACCGCCACCTCCACCGCCACCGCCACCGCCACCGCCACCGTCACCGTCACCGTCACCGTAAGCGTCACCGTAAGCGTCAGCGTAAGCGTCAGCGTAAGCGTAAGCGTAAGCGTAAGCGTAACTGTAACTGTAACTGTAACTGTAACTGTAACTATAACTATAACTATAACCATAACCCTTACCCTCACCCACAGCACAGGTGAGGCCTTGTCATGGGCTAGCGCAGAGTGGGACCAGGGCTCGAGCATTTGAATCTCCTATGCCGACTGTACTGCTGAGATGTGTAAGGTCTTCGACCATACAGTGGGCGGCCGGGAGGCTGCTGGACGCTTGAGGTCCTTCCGGGAAGCCGTCCTGAATATCGCGGAATATTCCGTCAACTCCCACATTCTAGCCGGCGAAAGCGACTTCAATCACAGAGCCCTTTGCTGAGGCTAAAATAGTTTAGGAAAGACGAACTGGCGTGAGTCAAAATTGATGGCGGAATCCACGAACTCTGAAGACAGCAGCCACGGGGCTCGCACATGGGCTCCGCATTGCACAAAGGTTGCAAATCAATTGAATGATGCCATACAGAGCTGCCACATTAATGATGAAAAAAAGAAGAAAACTGCAATCGTCATTAGATAGCTTCTTTCGGCCAGTTTCTCGTAAATTTTTCTCTCCATCGTTCTAATGTATGCATATAGTACTGTATGTATTCTCTCTATTTTATTAAATGGAATCGGAACCTAACTTGTTCGTAAGTAGGGGAGCGTCTGTATATATAATTCAGCAACACGGTTATTTATTTATTTATATATTTATTCATGATTTTTTTTTATAAACTCATTACCTATCTATTTATGTCTAAAATGCCTTTCCTATTCCTACATCCTCACCCTCTTGCTACTGCGACAACAAAATTACCCGAATACGGGATGAATAAAGTTATCCAATCCAAGTCTTGCGTCCCATAGCGCTTTGGCTTGGTTAAGGGTATTGCATATAAGTAGTCTTTTTTTCACAAATAGTACAATGTTTCTTAGACATAAATAATTCTGGGACATAGCCACCCCTGGTTTGGCTTGAGGGGTTGAAAGCTGTCCTGGTCCGTATAAAACATCCTGGGACTTACCGACTGCTGGTTTAGCTTGAAGAGTGAAAGTCTGGCTAACGGACACAGGTCTGTGTAATTCCCTTGGAGACTCGCGCATTTCTGAGCAAATGGTCGAGTAGGTTCATCTAAAAAACTCGTAGGTAATGGTGTAAATTTGGCTAATTTATCTGATGATGTAGCTAACAATTTTTGGTCATGTAATCCGCCCACTGGTGTAGCCTCCGTTATCAGACAATTAGATGTCTGAACACCCAGATAGCAAGCAGGCAAGTCCCCCTAAAGTGTGAAGTTTAAATTTTACAAATTTTTAATAGAGCAATGTATTTTCATGAACATATACACTGGTACCTCTAATAACGAATGGTTCTACAAACGAAATTATCTTATGACATATTTGACATGCAAATTACTGTTCCAGTATATGAAAACAAGATCATAGTTACCTAATAAAATTGTACCCGCAATTTTATTTTGAAAATGTCGCGGTATTGTTGCATCCTGCTTGGGAATCTCACTACACTTTGCAAGCCTCCTATTTGCGGTTCCCCAATAACAACTCACCATGTCTTTCCCCCTACTGTGTTTAAATCAAGGTTGTTCTTTATTTATCTATGTTGTTAACCAGGATTGATGCAATATGTCCACAACCCTCCCGCCATTGCTATAATATTTAAGCAGAAGAGCCGACGAGTCATCACTTTATTGTGGTGGTAGGGTTTGTGTGTCCCACTGATTCTAGGTGCTATGTTGTCTAGGGCATTATGCCCCTGGTATGGTCCCGCAAGGCAAACTGGTTCGAGGTGAGGGACCAGACAAAGCATGACTCAGAATAGTGTGAGCCTCAATGGTTGTGCGTCTCCTTGTGCCCTGCGATTGGGCGGCCACTGATTGAGGGTGTCCCCTATGTGGTACCTGTAGTTAACTGGGATAGGCACCATTCCTTTAGCCAGACAAGAGACAGGCCGATAACACAATACCACATACAATTTGTCTAAAAATATAAATTCCGATTTTACTTTGTAAAGCTCTGCACCATGAATGCACCACTCCTTAAACAAGTATTTTAGTCCCTTCACAAAATTTAAATTCAAGAGTGCTACAGTACATAAATGGATATGAAGGAAACCTTAGCCTACACGCTTTCATATACACACACGCACACTGACACCATCTGTCAATAAATGGCAGAGCACTTAAAAGACTCATTCACCTAATTAGCAATCAATTAGCTAGTAACCACCAGTGGTAATTACCTTTTATCGCGCACAAGAGAACTGCAGCTGCTACCACTAATAACATTAGCACCATCCTCCCAGGCATTCCCTCCTCCCATTCGAGCCTCTTCACCTAGAAAGGCTTGGCGATAGAAAGTGTGTCACATGCAGGGAGCTCGGTAGAGCAAACACGATCCCCAAGGGGCCTTTCTTTTCTCCCACTCTAACAGTCTTAAATCTTTTTAATAAATATAGGGTCAATCTAAACTTGAAATAAAAGCAAGCGGCTTTAGCTGGGGAGATTTGCAAATATCTGATAGAGCCAGTTGTATGAAACTGTTTTATTTGACTATGCACCATACACAGCATACATTTGGGAATTCATATGTTTCGATTAATGTAAACATACTGTAAAGCCTAATATAGCTGATGCAAGATGACCTACAACCTAATACGGATGGACTGGAACTGAGGCCTCATGTTTCAGGGACATCTTCACTGTTAGATGTCCAATAACATTTTGACTGTGAGGGTCTGGCAGCAATCCAATGACTTTAAATACATTTTATACAATAATTTGGGAACATTTTGTGACATTTATTTCATTAGAAAGCAATTTAAAAAAAACATTTGACGTGGTAAAACATGTATATTTCTGAATCTATCTCGGCAAGTCCTGACTATATTTTGCAATGCAAGGTCACATGATCACACATAACTCTGGTTGATATTTATTTCTCATTCAAGAAACATCCAAACAGATATCTGCAAACAGCATGATTTAAGACCATGTCTGAAAAAGTATTCAATATGAAATTGAGTGGTATTCATTCATTCGTTTATTCTAACAAGGGTCACAAGGGGGTGCTGGAACATATCCCGGGCAACTTTGGGCACCAGGCAGGGGAACGAGCTAAATTGATGGCCAGCCAATCACAGTACACAAGGGGATGAACACCCATTCATGCTTACGCTTTAGAGCAGCAGTCTCAAACCAGTCCTCACAAGGCCGTAGTCGGGTGCAAGTTTTCATTCGAACACGCGCACACCTTCAGCAAGTGTAATCAGTAGATTGCAGTCAGGTGCTACTTATTTAAAAGGCCCTTCATTAGTTAACTGTCGATACCGGATCGATTGAAACAAAGACCAGGACCCACTGTGGCCTTTTGCGGAGTTGGTTTGGTTTGAAAGCCCTGTTTTAGAGTGAATTTAGAGTGTTCAGCCAGCATATCATGCATGTTCGCGGGATTTGGAGAAAACCCACAAAAGCCCGGGGAGAACATGCAAACTCCACACCAAAAGGTTAGAACCCACCTGGAATTGAACTCTCGTTCTCATGCACTAACCACTGGGATGCCTTTGTGTGTTTTTTTTAAATCTAAAGATTATATTCTGTGATGAAATAAATAAAATTATCTAAAATAATGCTGTTGCTGCAGATATCTTTTCTTCTAATGTTTACAGATCCAGGACATCTCCTTTACTAAATGTCCTTTTTATTAAACTTTTTTTCCTTCACATGATGATGCAAGCCCAATCCTAAATTTAGGGTTTAACCACCTCAAGCAGTGAGGAAATAAATCAGCTTGATGTCCCCCCCCCCCTTTTCCATCAACCCAAATGTCGCTACAGCCCTGTATTTTCTTGTAGCTGCATGCGAGCTAACAAAGGCCCCAAGTGACAGCCGAGGTTAATCCTATATGTCGCCATTACGCGAGGTCAAGCTTCCGAGCCATATATTCAGTGTCATTAATTTTCAACCTGCTAGAGCTTGTGTGGGAGCAATCTGCTATTGAATGTTTTCCCCCAGGCGCACACGTACACACGCAGAGGGACGCACACACACAATGACTCGGTACATTAGCTAAATGGCCAGTGCTTGGTCTTCCTCTTTTTCTCTCTAATGAGACGGGTTTCTGGATCGTGTAGTCTATTCATCATTCTGCTTGTTCCAATCTAGTTCTTCCTTTATCAGGGTTTTGTTCAAGGGCCTAAGTCGTCTGGAGCGACATAAATCACCCGTCAGCCTCGGTCCCTTGGCTCCTATAATGCTCTATTAGCGCTTCCACCACTATTATTGACAAATCAGTGGCCAGGTATTACATTAGAAGTGTCTACAAGCCTTCTGGTTCATTTTTCACTGACAAGGGACATTTATAGCTCCTTATTTCGTGGGAGCATTTGCAGATATTGAATCTCAGTAGAAGCGTTATCTATACATGGGCCATTTGGGAATTGGAGGATATTTTACCTCCCTCCTTTCAGATTTTTAATAAGCAGTTTTCTGAATGACCTATTGGAAAATTACTAAAAACCCAATTAAAAGCAACAAAGAAAAGAACGGGAAGCGGAAACGGATGTTTAAAAATCCAGATTGAAAAAAAATATCTGAAATGGCCCCATATTTGCATTTTTTATCGTAGTGCCACCCATTTTGCATCTTTTCATTTTCTGAATCATTTTTTTTCCTCAATAGCGTCGCAGGGGGTGCTGGATCATATCCCTACTGACTTCTAGCCAGAGGCGGGGGACAACCCGTATCGGTTTTCATTCGTTCATGGCACAAGCACAGCACAGACAACCATCTACACTCACACTCATACCTAGGGGCAATTTATAGTCTCCAATCAGCTTATCAAGCATGAATTTGGAATCTGGGCAGAAACTGGAGTACCCGGTGAAAACCCACAGATAGATGCGGAGAACATGCAAACTCCACAAAGATGGACTAACCTGATTTTGAACCCAGGACCCCAGAGGTTAAAAATTCCAAAAGATGCCTGCAGACCTGCTGATCTTTTACTCCAGAGTCAAAGAAGAAAAAAAAAGTGACTCAAATAATACACTGCATTTGACATAACCTGAGAGAGCAAATGTATATCCTCGCTTCCATTTTTCCCTGATAGAATGTCTGACCGAATCTCATTTAACCTGTTTGCAAATGATTAAAGGAGGACAATAATTAATTCATTCATTCATTTTCTGATCTTCTTTATCCTCTCAAGATTCATGGGGTAGCCTATCCCAGCTGAGGAGACAGACAAACATTCACACTCACACTGGTACCTGGGAGCAATTTAGAATGCCCAATCAGCCTACCGTGCATGTTTTTCTCCCAAGTAAATCATATGTATGCAGTGGCGGGACGTGAATTTCATCCCAACGCCTTCAGCTATGTCTGAATCCATCCAACCCTCAAGAACTATTTTATGGCTATAAAACATTTACTGGAGCTACAGCTGCGACACAAAAAACAAACATCAATAATAACCTCATAAAATTGAAATATTTAGGAATATAGCCCTATTTTACTAAAATCCTTATTATCTGTACGCAAAATCCATCCTCCTTTCTATCCTCCTTCTTTTCTATTGCCATCAAGGCTAATGCTGAAAGTCGAAACTATTCTGTCGTATTTATGGCATAAGGATGGAACTCAAAAACCAACACCATTGGAAATAAAAAAAACAAGCTTCCATTTGGCAAAACAATTCCGTATCAGGCAAATCGAGCGTCACAATGAAAAAACAATATGCGAGTATTCCCGGAGGTGATTGAGAGCCATCTGCTGGAATCAAAACAATTCAAGAGTCCTTCACAGCTCTTTTGCATACACAGTGAAGGGTGCTGCAACAGTAGGCTCATTAACATTGTTAAATCCCCGGATTTAGAGCTATTGGCAGTACGGTGCAGGCCCTTCCTACCTAGAGAGCCAACGATTTTCATTGTAATGGCGTTATAAACCCCACTAGATGCTAATGTTAGCATGGCACTTAGCTTCCTGTTAGCGACTGTAAACAAACTGCAGCTTGATCGCCCTGATGGAGTCTTTATTGTCACTGGTGACTTCAACAAAGCATGTTTAAAAACTGTCACACCCTTGCTGGATCAGACCATCTCTGCCTTTCTCTCACCCCAGCATACACCCCACTCCAGAGGCTAACAAGGCCACAAATAAAGATAATAAAACCAAGACCCAAGGACGCCCTTTCTCAGCTGCAGGACTGTTTTTCCTGCACAATTTGGGAACATTTTGAACACCCCAACCTCCAGGACTACACGGACACTGTGCTTTCCTACATCAAAAACTGCAAGGAATACGTCACTGAAAATAAACGTATCCAGGTTTTTCCTAACCGAAAACCCTGGATGACCAGTGGGGCAAAGGCACTCATCAAATGCCGTAACACCGCCTTCTGGCCAGGGGACAAGGTACAATACAGCTGTGCCAGAGCAGATTTTAAGTGAGGCAATAAAAAGGCCAAAGGAGCGATTATTCAAGGAAAATTGAGGAGCATTTTGCAGGAAATAACTCAAAGAAAATGTGGCAGGGAATACGACATATTACCAAATACAATGACAATAATGTGTCTGTTAACGCAGATACCTCACTAGCAGAGGAACAGAACTGTTTCTTTGCCCACTTTGAGACTGACAAATCAGACCCAGTCTCAACACATCCACCACCACCCAACAGCAGTACACTAGGGCTTCTGGAACACGAAGTGAGACAGGTACTAGGGACTGTGAACACCAGGGAGGGTGCTGGCCCTGACGGAGTACCTGAGAAGGTGCTCAAAGCCTGTGCTGACCAGCTAACTGGTGTTTTCACAAATATCTTCAATTGTTCCCTGCAACAAACCATCATCCCACCCTGTCTGAAATCTGCCACCATTATTCCTGTCCCTAAAAAGCCAACCATTGACAGCCTGAATGATTACAGGCCTGTTGCACTTACGCCTGTGATCATGAAATGCTTTGAAAAGTTGGTCGCCCGCCATATCAGGGATACAATCCCTTCTCAGTTGACCCTCACCAGTTTGCTCATAGAGAAAACAGGTCCACTAGGGGTGCTATCACCATTGCTCTACACACAGCACTGAGCCACCTAAAACATATTGAAAATTACATGAAGATTATTTTCATCGACTACAGCTCAGCCTTCAACGATATAAAACTGGACATTCTGACTGACAAACTCTCCCACCTTGGACTATCCTCTTCCATCTGCTGCTGGATAAAGAACTTCTTAACCAACCGACCACAAACTGTTAGACTTGGTCCCCACCTCTCTTCCTCCATTACACTGATCAGTGGCTCTCCTCAAGGACTCATATGAGGAGGGTTTGAGTTGGCCTACAGAGATGAGGTCAATAAACTGTCTTCGTGGTGCTTGCTGAACAATCTCACACTAAATACCACAAAAACTAAAGAAATAATCCCGGACTTTTGCAAACGCAGCACAGATCTGGCCCCACTCATAAATGGAGTATGCGTACACAGGGTCCAGTCCTTCAAATTCCTGGGGGTCCACATCTAGGACAAGCTCTCCTGGTCTACCAACGCCACGGCACTCGTGAAGAAGGCCCAGAAGCGACTGCATTTCTTGAGGGTACTGAGAAGGAACAACTTGGACACTAAGCTTCTGGTAAACTTCAATAGCGGCACTGTGGAGAGCATCCTGGCATACTGCACTACAGTTTGGAATGCTGGAAGCATGGCAGCAGACAGAAAGGCCATGCAGAGGGTGATCAACACTGCCCAGAAGATCATCGGGTGCTCTCTGCCCTCACTGGATGACATTGCGAGCCCTCGCTACTTCAGGAAAGCCAGGAACATTGTCAGGGACCAATACCACCCTGGTCACAACCTGATCCAGCTTCTGCCCTCTGGCAGATGCTACAGGTCTCACAAAGCACGAACAAATAGACTTAAGGACAGTTTTTTTTCCCACAGCCATCAGGACTCTGAACTTGAGATAGCACGACACACAATCCCTCTTGTACAATTACTTCGGGTGTGCAATACCAATTTGCCATATCTTAGAAATCTGCAATATTTTAGAATATGTGCAATATCTTAGAAATCTGAGCAATATTACAGAAGATGTGCAATTTATTAGAATTTTGTGCAATATTTTATAATTCACCTAGATTGGATGTGACTTTGTATACTTTTATACTACAATTTATGTTTTTTTTACTGGGAAAACACACTTTGAAAAGCTTAGAGTAGCACCACCAAATTTAATATAGGCAGCTTGGTATGATGACAATAAAAGCTTTTGATTTGATTGAAATCTACAAGGCCGTTGAATGCAGTGCGGGTGCTCCAAGCTGACAAAGAGTCAAGCGCAAGATTCTCGCACACACACCAACTCCAAGACATGATTCTGGACAATATTATTTGCCAGATGCAGGCTATATTTCAAGAACGTTTAATGTAACTTCAAAGAAAACTGAATTTTAATTTTTGTTTAATCTTTTTTACCTTACGTAGTTCTACAGATTGACCCCACCCGGACGCTCCGCCGAGGTCTTCAAAATGAACGCATCAAGAGTTGTTTGGAACTAGCCTCCCCTTCAAAATGTTTCAAAAATGCCGCATAATATTTATTCATTCAAATTTGTCAGGATTGGTAACAACACACTTTCCTTGCATCTCACCCATCTCACAATATATTCATTTTATTTTGAACATTCAGGAAATTTTTACAACTGGCTCCATTGATTATTTAATTTGATACATTAACGGGACCTAGAAAAATTAAATTAAGCCGTATTTTCATAATGAGGCCCATCACTAATTGTTTCGCATGTCAGCTTCACACTTCTGGGGTCGACATTTTGACCCCTGGGTTAACCCTATCCTCACTTTGTGGAGTTTTCATGTTCTCCCTTGACTTGCGTGCATTTCCTAACACATCTCACTAACATGCAGAATAGGCTCAACACTCTAAATTTCCCCTAGGTTTGAGCATTTAAGTTTGTCCATCTCCTTTTGCCCTGGAATTGGCTGAAAACTAATTCACAGTACACCACCAGGTGCCTGTAGTTAGGTGGGATAGGCTCCAGCACCCCCTGACCCTCGGAAGGATAATTGTATCCGAAAATGAATTAAATAATATTTTCATAATTTTCTGTGACCCAATAAAACTGGTTCACGGTCTCCATTTGGCCCAGTGGTCCTCGTTTCGACATCCCAGGTTAAGTGTTTTAATTTTGATATGATATTTTAACCAATGGTATCATGCGATCTATATATGATCAGCCCATGTGCGGTTTGATGCATATCAATTTTCCATGCTTTATTTAGTGGGATTTATTTAGGCGGGCCTGCTTGTCATGTCAGCTAAATGTTGTTTAGCCTCAAAAGGAATATAATATTAGATGGACATGCGATTTTTTTTTTTTTTTTTAAGTAAAAGTGCAATGTGGACAAAACGCCTTTGGTCACCTCATTGCATCCGCACCATTTCAACACTAATTTCTAAACAGGTCCCCGGTGGCTGTAGACACAAAGAGCGGGACAGCCGGTAGTAATTACGCCATGCAAATGTCATTCAACCTTTATAATATGGCTGGTGCCTCATCGCTTCAATTGGCCTGCCGTTTATCACCTAGTGCACACACATGCACGTGTGACGGTGATTTAGGGGATGTACTGAGGGGGTGCTACCACCACTCATTAGTTCTGATATCCGCCCGATTCTTCTATTCTTCTTTTGGCATGCAGTTTTTATCAATTTATAATCCCACTTTATTAAATTCAATGGCCATAAGGGGGCTTAATTATTAATAATTTTGTATTATAATGCCAAAAACTAAAAATGGAGCAAACAACAGAGACAAAGAAAACGAAATAGAAAGTGGGAGAGAAGAGAATGACAGAAACAGAGAGGGAAAGAGGGGAACGAGACCGACACTGAGACAGGGAAGGCCAGAGTGAGAGAGGGAAAGAGGGAGAGAGACCGACACAAAAACAGAGTGAGAGGCAGAGAGAGGGAGAGAGACAGAGTTAGAGAAAGAGACAGACAGATAGGGAGAGCCAGAAAGAGAGACAGCGGGAGTTAGAGTGAGATAGAGAGAAGATGAGAGACAGACACCAAGAGAGCGTGAGAGAAAAAGAAAGACGGACAGAAATCGAGAGAGAGAGAGACAGACACCAAGAGAGCGTGAGAGAAAAAGAAAGACGGACAGAAATCGAGAGAGAGAGAGACAGACATCAAGAGAGTGTGAGAGAAAAAGAAAGACGGACAGAAATCGAGAGAGAGAGAGACAGACACCAAGAGAGCGTGAGAGAAAAAGAAAGACGGACAGAAATCGAGAGAGAGAGAGACAGACATCAAGAGAGCGTGAGAGAAAAAGAAAGACGGACAGAAATCGAGAGAGAGAGAGAGAGAGACAGTCATATATATATATATATATATATATATATATATATATATATATATATATATATATATATATATATATATATATATATATATATATATATATATATATATATATATATATATATATATATATATATATATATATATATATATATATATATATATATATATATATATATATATATATATATATATATATATATATATATATATATATATATATATATATATATATATATATGTTTAAAAAAAAATTGATAGCAGCCCTATAGCCATTCTTGTACTAACTATTGGTAATGTATTTAATTGAAAGCATCAAAATTAACCCCTTAAGGGCATTGAATAAACTTATTGGCAGCCTTTGCCAGTCCCTGATTGTCCTCTCGAGATAAATTGGACGTAAACAACTGTCAAATATGTAAATTATTATATAAATTATTAAAACTGGCTGCCCGGTGTGGCCCCTAGTTAGCGCGTCGGCTTCACAGCTCTGGGTTCGAATCCAGGTCACGTCCATTTGTGTGAAGTTTGTGTGGATTTCCTCCGGGTACTCTGCTTTACTCCCACATTTCAAAAACATGCACGATAGGCTAATTAGGCACTCTAAATTTCCCCTAGGTATGGGTGTGAGTATACATATCTGTCCGTCTCCTTGTGCCCTGCGATTGGCTGGCCACCGATTCAGGGTGTCCCTCCTTCTCTGGCCAGGAGACAGCTGGGATTTGCTCCACCACCCCCCACAACCCTAATGAGGATAAAGTGGTTCAGAAAACCAGATGGGCCAGACCAGCTATGTATATATAAGTATATGTATAGGTATAGGTTGTAGGTGTAGGTGTGGGTGTGGGTGTATGTGTATGTGTATGTGTATGTGTATGTGTATGTGTCTATGTCTATGTCTATGTCTATGTCTATGTCTATGTCTATGTCTATGTCTATGTATATGTTTATGTATATGTATATGTATATGTATATGTATATGTTTATGTATATGTATATGTATATGTATATGTATATGTATATGTATATGTATCTGTATATGTATATGTATATGTATATGTATATGTATATGTATATGTATATGTATATGTATATGTATATGTATATGTATATGTATATGTATATGTATATGTATATGTATATGTATATGTATATGTATATGTATATGTATATGTATATGTATATGTATATGTATATGTATATGTATATGTATATGTATATGTATATGTATATGTATATGTATATGTATATGTATATGTATATGTATATGTATATGTATATGTATATGTATATGTATATGTATATGTATATGTATATGTATATGTATATGTATATGTATATGTTTATGTTTATGTTTATGTTTATGTATATGTTACGATCTCGCCGCGTAGTGCGACTGGATCGGTGGAGAAGTTGAACCCAGATGCAGAGTCGCCGAAGTAATGGAAAGGTGAGGCAGATCTGTAGCTCTTGTAGGTTGATTTAATAAACGTGGTAACATAACATAAACAACTTAGCTTGATCTCTCGTGACAAACGGAATGAACATGCGGCGTGGCGTCAATGGAAACGGCCATGACTAAGAGGATAAACAGGAAACGAAACCAGGACGAAACCAGAACGATCCGACGGCGTCCACAGAAAATCAGGGTGCTTAAATACCAAAAATAATCTAATCACGTAATTAGTGACAGCTGATAGTTATCGTGACGTCATGCCAGGAAAGGCAATCCAGCCACTCCTGACAGTACATCCCCTCTAAGGGACGGATTCTAGACGTCCCAAGGTCAATTACAACATGAGAAACGGAAACAAGCAGGGAGGGTGGGTGGGAGATCTAGAATTGTCCGGTGGTCTTCCACACCAACCCAAAAACAGACGGAGAGGTCGCTCCGGCGGGCGTCCGCGCCAGCCAGAAACGAGACAAGTCAGTGGCAGGTCTGGCGGGCGTCCGTGCCGGTCAGAAACAAGACGGGGCAGAGGCAAGTCTGGCGGGCGTCCGTGTCGGCCAGTAACAAGACGAGGCTGTGGTCGATCCGGTGGGCGTCCGCGCCGGCCAGAAACGAGACGAGTCAGTGGCAGGTCTGGCGGGCGTCCGCGCCGGCCAGAAACGAGACGAGGCTGAGGTCGATCCGGCGGGCGTCCGCGCTGGCCAGAAACGAGACGAGGCTGTGGTCGATCCGGCGGGCGTCCGCGCCGGCCAGAAACGAGACGAGGCTGTGGTCGGTCCGGCGGGCGTCCGCGCCGGCCAGAAACGAGACGAGGCAGTGGTCGATCCGGCGGGCGTCCGCGCCGGCCAGAAACGAGACGAGGCAGTGGTCGGTCCGGCGGGCGTCCGCATCGGCCAGAAACGAGACGAGGCTGAGGTCGATCCGGCGGGCGTCCGCGCTGGCCAGAAACGAGACGAGGCTGTGGTCGATCCGGCGGGCGTCCGCGCCGGCCAGAAACGAGACGAGGCAGTGGTCGGTCCGGCGGGCGTCCGCGTCGGCCAGAAACGAGACGAGGCTGAGGTCGATCCGGCGGGCGTCCGCGCCGGCCAGAAACGAGACGAGGCTGTGGTCGATCCGGCGGGCGTCCGCGCCGGCCAAGAACGTTACGAGGCTGTGGTCGATCCGGCGGGCGTCCGCGCAGGCCGGATACGAGACGAGGCTGAGGTCGATCCGGCGGGCGTCCGCGCCAGCCAGAAACGAGACAAGGCAGTGGTCGGTCCGGCAGGCATCCCAGCTGGTCCCTTAAGTCTTTGCCAAACTGCCTGCCTTCAGGAAATATTAGAAGTTTAGTACGGTCGGGCACCTTACCCTGTTTGCTCGGGGGGTGGACAACCCTCTTCTCCCAGGAACCCGGATCATTGCTTCTCTGGACGTCGCCGGCCCCGTCCTCCAGGGGCACCGGCGAATTGCCACTCTCGACGTCGCCGGCTTCTTCATCCAGGGACTCCGGCGAATTACCACTCTTGACGTCGCCAGTCCCTTCTTCCAGGGACTCCGGCGAATTACCACTTTTGACGTCGCCGGCTTCTTCATCCAGGGACTCCGGCGAATTACCACTCTTGACGTCGCCAGCCCTTTTTTCCAGGGACTCCGGCGAATTACCACTTTTGACGTCGCCAGCCCCTTCATCCAGGGACTCCGGCGAATTACCACTCTTGACGTCGCCAGCCCCTTCTTTCAGGGACTCCGGCGAATTACCACTCTTGACGTCGCCAGCCCCTTCCTCCAGGGACTCCGGCGAATTACCACTCTTGACGTCGCCAGCCCCTTCTTCCAGGGACTCCGGCGAATTGCCACTCTTGACGTCGCCAGTCCCTTCTTCCAGGGACTCCGGCGAATTGCCACTCTTGACGTCACCAGCCCCTTCTTCCAGGGACTCCGGCGAATTACCACTCTTGACGTTGCCAGCCCCTTCTTCCAGGGACTCCGGCGAATTTCCACTCTCGACGTCACCGGCTTCTTCCTCCAGGGGCACCGGCGAATTGGCACTCTCGACGTCGCCAGCCCCTTCCTCCAGGGACTCCGGCGGATTGCCTCTCTCGACGTCACCGGCTTCTTCCTCCAGGGGCACCGGCGAATTGGCACTCTCGACGTCACCGGCTTCTTCCTCCAGGGGCACCGGCGAATTGGCACTCTCGACGTCGCCAGCCCCTTCCTCCAGGGACTCCGGCGAATTGCCTCTCTCGACGTCGCCAGTCCCATCTTCCAGGGACTCCGGCGAAATACCACTATTGACGTCGCCAGTCCCTTCTTCCAGGGACTCCGGCGAATTACCACTCTCGACGTCGCCGGCCCCGTCTTCCTCGAGCGCCGGAGCATCGTCGCCACTTCTGGGCGGGCAGGCGCTGGACGGGCAGGCGCTTGGGAGAGCGGTGCTTGGGAGAGCGGTGCTTGGGAGAGCGGTGCTTGGGAGAGCGGTGCTTGGGAGAGCGGTGCTTGGGAGAGCGGTGCTTGGGAGAGCAGTGCTTGGGAGAGCGGTGCTTGGGAGAGCGGTGCTTGGGAGAGCGGTGCTTGGGAGAGCGGTGCTTGGGAGAGCGGTGCTTGGGAGAGCGGTGCTAGAATGGACTTGGACAGGCGTGGTCGGCCGAGTGCCTTCGGCCACTTGGACAGGCGTGGTCGGCCGAGTGACTTCGGCCACTTGGAACGGGGAGGGCTGCATAGTCCTTAGGAGCTGCTGGTACAGCGTGGTCGGCCGAGTAACTTCGGGCACTTGGAAAGGCGTGGTCGGCCGAGTGACTTCGGGCACTTGGAAAAGCGTGGTGGTGGTCGGAAAAGGAGCTTGGACGGACGTGGTCGGGCGCGTAACTTGGACAGTGGTTAGTGTGTCCAGGTATTGCTTTCGCTTCGCTCTACGGCGTGGCGCTCGGCGCCTCCTCTGGGAGGATTGCACAGCACCCCGCCATCACGTCGTGCCCCATAATTGGTGGTTAGCCCACTCTGTAATTGCTGGTCGGGGTATTTGTAATAGGAATTATCGGGGAAACAATCAGGATAATCCTCCTCCAGTGGAAGGTCTCGGGGTCCGAATTGGTCAAAGAATTCATCATCGGATTCCGAAACGCCAGCGAAAAAAATCAATTTCCTCAACGATGTCCTCCTCACCAGAATCTTCAGGCTCCCTCCATGGTGAATCAATTCCTCTGGGCATAGGCATAAGATAACTTGGGCGCTCTCTGGTGGTTGTACGCACCTGGGCATCATGATGAAACGGTAAAGGCTTCCCAGGGCGACGTGCATAGCAGTGGTGGGGCGTATGAGTACGCTGCGGCTCTAACTCTCCTACCAGCTGTGGCTCATCTCTAGAAATGATGTGCCTGAGAGCCCCGCACCACGGTGTGTTCATTACAAAATTCCTAAACGATTCTGAGGGGTTTCTTATACATTCCAAGCAGTCCGGTGTCTTCGAGGTGGATGGTTTGCTTCGCCGAGTGCGTCGGCGCGAGCGTGGGTGGCGCTCCGCTGGGTCCATGATGGTCGGATCGTGCTGTTACGATCTCGCCGCGTAGTGCGACTGGATCGGTGGAGAAGTTGAACCCAGATGCAGAGTCGCCGAAGTAATGGAAAGGTGAGGCAGATCTGTAGCTCTTGTAGGTTGATTTAATAAACGTGGTAACATAACATAAACAACTTAGCTTGATCTCTCGTGACAAACGGAATGAACATGCGGCGTGGCGTCAATGGAAACGGCCATGACTAAGAGGATAAACAGGAAACGAAACCAGGACGAAACCAGAACGATCCGACGGCGTCCACAGAAAATCAGTATGCTTAAATACCAAAAATAATCTAATCACGTAATTAGTGACAGCTGATAGTTATCGTGACGTCATGCCAGGAAAGGCAATCCAGCCACTCCTGACAGTATATGTATTTGTATTTGTATATGTCTATGTCTATGTCTATGTCTATGTCTATGTCTATGTCTATGTCTATGTCTATGTCTATGTCTATGTCTATGTCTATGTCTATGTCTATGTCTATGTATATGTATATGTATATGTATATGTATATGTATATGTATATGTATATGTATATGTATATGTATATGTATATGTATATGTATATGTATATGTATATGTATATGTATATGTATATGTATATGTATATGTATATGTATATGTATATGTATATGTATATGTATATGTATATGTATATGTATATGTATATGTATATGTATATGTATATGTATATGTATATGTATATGTATATGTATATGTATATGTATATGTATATGTATATGTATATGTATATGTATATGTATATGTATATGTATATGTATTTGTATATGTCTTTCTGGTGCTCGGCGAACAATCTTACACTAAATACCACAAAGACTAAAGAAATTATCCTGGACTTTCGCAAGCGCAGCACGAACCTGGCCCCACTCCTCATTAACGGAGTATGTGTAGACAGGGTCCAATCCTTCAAATTTCTGGGAGTCCATGTCATGGATAGGCTCTCCTGGTCTACAAACACCACAGTGGTAGTGAAGACGGCTCCACTTTCTCAGGGTACTGAGAAGGGACAAATTGGACACCAAGCTTCTGGCAACCTTCTACAGAGCCACTGTGGAGAGCATCCTGACTTACGGCATTACAGTGTTGTATGCCAGAAGCACGGCAGCAGACAAAAAAGCCATGCAGAGGGTGATAAACACTGCCCAGAAGATCGTCGGCTGCTCTCTGCCATCACTAGAAGACATTGCCAATCCCCGGTACCTCAGAAGAGCTGGGTCCATTGTTGGGGACCCATACCATCCTGGACACGGCCTCTTCCAGTTGCTTCCATCTGGCAGACGCTACAGGTCCTACAAAGCACGGACAAACACGCTCAAGGACCGCTTTTTCCCAACAGCCATCAGGACTCTGAACCTGCAGCAACACGTGACGTGACGACAACACAAATCCCTTCTATGAAATTAAGTCGCAATGAAGTAACAGGAAGTTCTTTTGGTGTGGATCTGCCTTCCGCAGGCTAATTGAGGGAGGGTAAGTATAAAGACTGAGAGAGGTAAGTAATCAATCTTATTCTTGTTGGCATCGGTGAGGCAACTTGCAGTCGCCGGATTGATGGCGTTTAAGGCGGAGAGCTAAAAGGTATGAATATGTCATAAATAAATGTCATAAATGTGTCTTGCCTGGGAAGACGAACTTGTGGAGAAGCACTATACAATTTCGTTATACGCTGCTGAGGGTATGATGACTACTAGGCTTTTTTGTCAAGTCAATGATGACGATGTATATGTATATGTAAATGTATATGTATATGTATGTGTATGTGTATGTGTATGTGTATATGCATATGCATATGCATATGCATATGTATATGTATATGTATATGTATATGTATATGTATATGTATATGTATATGTATATGTATATGTATATGTATATGTATATGTATATGTATATGTATATGTATATGTATATGTATATGTATATGTATATGTATATGTATATGTATATGTATATGTATATGTATATGTAAATGTAAATGTAAATGTAAATGTAAGTGTATGTGTATGTGTATGTGTATGTGTATGTGTATGTGTATGTGTATGTGTATGTGTATGTGTATGTGTATGTGTATGTGTATGTGTATGTGTATGTGTATGTGTATGTGTATGTGTATGTGTATGTGTATGTGTATGTGTATGTGTATATGTATATGTATATGTATATGTATATGTATATGTATATGTATATGTATATGTATATGTATATGTATATGTATATGTATATGTATATGTATATGTATATGTATATGTATATGTATATGTATATGTATATGTATATGTATATGTATATGTATATGTATATGTATATGTATTTGTATATGTATATGTATATGTATATGTATATGTATATGTATATGTATATGTATATGTATATGTATATGTATATGTATATGTATATGTATATGTATATGTATATGTATATGTATATGTATATGTATATGTATATGTATATGTATATGTATATGTATATGTATATGTATATGTATATGTATATGTATATGTATATGTAGAGGTATATGTATTGGATTGGATAACTTTATTCATCCCGTATTCTGGAAATTTCTTTGTCGCAGTAGCAAGAGGGTGAGGATGCAGAAATAGGAAAGGCATTTTACACAAATAGGTAGTTAATAGTAAGTTAATAAATAAGTACATGAATTAATATATAAATAAGTAACTGTGTTGCTGAACGGACCGTAGGCTCCTCAACAGGTAGAAGCAGCTCTAGCCCCTTCTGTTCAGGGCATCTATGTTTGTGGACCAGTCTAGTTTGCAGTTGAGGTGAACACCCAGGTACTTCAAATTCTCCACGATTTCAATATCTTTACGTCCTCCAAAAGTCACCGACCATTTCTTTTGTCTTATATATATATATATATATATATATATATATATATATATATATATATATATATATATATATATATATATATATATATATATATATATATATATATATATATATATATATATATATATATATATATATATATATATATATATATATATATATATATATATATATATATATATATATATATATATATATATGAATGATTAGATAAACAACAAGGAAATGAGCTGGGGTGTCTGCTGTCAAGGAAAAACACTGGAAATTAAAGGTTGCACTTATTAAGTTGATAGGCATTGACTGGCCCTTCACAGAACACAGAAATATGTTGATTTAATACATTCACAAATCGACTTCAGCGGGACTCCCTTTATATTGCGATGGATTGTTTCTGACCATCCACAGATGTCTAAAGCCAATAAACAGCTATCACACATTGATGAAGGAGAAATGTGAGTGTTACTTTTGGCCCCCGGTTCTCCGCTTTGATGCGAAATCATGAAGGACCCTATTCTGATGGGCCAAATAAATGCATGCATGTTTTTACAGTTCTTTTACCGCTAATAGAAATAATCTGCCAGTGTCCAGATTGATTCTTTCTATGTCCAATTGTAAGCATGCTTCCCGTGTATTAAAACTGCTTCCATGAAATTCGACAGTGGCATCGCTGGTTTTACGTCTCGATAGATGTACCGAGAATGCAACTGGTTCGGCTCATATTAAAATAAAAGACAGACAAGCTTGGCCTCTATAGAGGCCCACTATCGAAAACCATATGTGTAACAGTGTGAATAGTTCCATGTTTCATCGGAAGGAATGGGCCTGCAGGGTAGAGAGCAGAAAAACAAAGTGAGTGCCAGAAAAATTAGAAGAGTCTATATGATGGTCAATGAATTTGTTACAGAAGGAGGGTCATGTACCTGAGCAAGATTTAAGACGAACCCATGAGCTATCATCCCATCATTCGACACTGTCAGTGCCTTATTTTTTTGAGGATCATTTACGCTAGGATCATATTTCATACACTTTAAGGAAGCTTCTTATGCAGTTCTGCTGGGCCCACTCATAGCCAGGAGAGTTTTAGAACTTCATAAGTTTTCCCAGAGAGAAGCCACAAGACTGATTTAGCTGTAATCTTATCCTATGTCTTTATAGAAGCCAGATCCTGTGTGATCTCAGTGGTGCACTAGGACACAGAGGTTATAATATGAGCCATGGAAATGATAGGGTCACCTCCTACATTTGGATGACTACCCACTTAAAAGGACTTTCTGACTTATTCTCTCATGAAGAAGTAAACAGTCAGTTCTGAAATATCAATTAACCTCCCGTGAATGGTGACAGCATACTATTGTGTTACACTTCAAGTTATAACAGACTCGCAGTAAAATCACTTTTATTAAGAAGACCACTCATAAGATTTTAGAGTAAACAAGGAGGAATAAGGTTACATTAAATATAAGAACATTTGCAAATTTTGAGGTCTCTGATGTTAGTGGGAGGGAGCAAAAGTTCTCAAATCTACCTCATCCCAGTCAAGAGTGTGTTCACATGTTCAAACACATTCAGGTAAATTGCACATCTGACAATATTGCTTAACTATTGCTTGAATACTTTAACACTGTATTGCTCCCATCAGCACTGCCAGTTAGAAG